>NC_056747.1:1335825481-1335982981 GCF_019279795.1 Protopterus annectens
TTTACATAACGTTTTCAAATATCCTTTCAAAGTCTCTCATTCCATCTCTGTTTGAAATTGAACATGTTTTGTTTCCCTGTTAAATGCTTTTATCACAAAGATTCCATGCGTTACACAGTCTTTCTTTTCATATTCTCCAAAAAAAATTCCACTGAAGAAAGTCTCAAGTATGTCACAAAATGTCTCTGTTAATAAAAATAAACACTCTCACTTCATGTGCTTTTACAGCCAAAGCAGCTATTAAACTGTTCCACACTTTAAACCTGTCCACTTGTTTGTCTTTACTTTGAATCCTTCCTTACCATGTACTTCTGTTTTTCACTTTCCTCTGCATTCTTTTCTGTTACTCCCCCCTATGCCTTCTTTTACTTTCCCTACATATGTTTTCTTTTCCATCTCACCACTATTCTTCAGGATTGGCTCTGCATCCTCCTTTTGTACTTTCTCCATAATGTAACCCCCCCCAAGAAATGTCTCCTTCATTTTCTGGTTCATTCTGCATCACCATTTTGTTTTACGTAAATTATCCAGCAACTCCTCTGACTGGAGTGTTGTAATTATAGATCCATCATTTGCTGTCTCATCTCTGTCAAACAGATTTCTTTGAAACATCTCCTCAGATTCCTGCATGCATTCTCTGGGCACAATATTTCTTCTTCCATTTCTCTCATCACTCTATTATCTCCTCTCACCATCTGTCTCCCTGTTTCTCCAAATCATCTCTGCGTCCGGACTTGAAACAGAAGTGCTCATGCAAAACTAAGCCCCATTCGCAACAATAATGAGTAGGGGATGTTTCCCGAAGCCCTGTTCCAATTTCCCCTAGCAATTATGAATATAACCTTGGTTCTAAACCAGTAAACAAAAAGACAGAGTGAGAGAGACAGATGAAAATAAACCTTGAAAACAGTAAGCCGCCTGAGTGGCAATGAAGGATACAGCTTCATCGAAGTCTCAGATTACCCAGGTTCAGTTAGCAACTCAGGAACTCCAACCGCAGGACAAATGGAGAATAAAAGTGAGCAGCTGATGTTAACTGAGCCCCCCACTGGTGAGGGCATTTTGGGACTAGGCTAGGCTCTGCTGCAGGAATACCCTCTAGGAGAATAGCCAGATGTGTACCTTTGAGCATAACGATCAAGACAGTGTGTCCAGCAATAGAATGCTAGCAGTCCATCTGAGCCACAGGTATGCAGAAGTACGCACAGCCAAATCTCAACATATCAAAGCTTACACAGAACTTGTCAGCCAAGAGGGGTACGTCCACAACATAAAAATCTGAACAACAAAAAAAGACAGCCCACTTTGACTCAAACCTCATTCCCACTGGCATCAGCTACAGCTGAAGACATAGGGGAGGGAGCACATTTGCTAATAGAGTTGGGGGCACAGGATTGTTTGAGAGGAATGGACAAAATCTTGGAAACAGTGGCAGGAAAGATGAAGGCATGGCATGGTGGGACTACAACATTACTGCATTCATACCATCTCAGTCTGAATGAAATTCTGATAATCTTTAAAAGCGATGAGTTTGAACTCCTTGATGTTTCCTACACGTTACCATATATTAGTCCACACGTTTCAGATCCAGTTGAGTGTTCCATGCAAACCCATACAATGTGGACCATAAATATATTTTCATGTATTTATTCTCAGATTACCTACTGATATTAGGAAAAAGAGGGTAATTTGAGAATGCATAAATGAATGATCATACAAAGTAAGGCAGTTCACCTACTTAATCCTTCCCTCTTGCACAGTAATAGGACAAGACTAGTTCCATCTCTATCCTGTTACTATGTAAAGTAAGCAGTTGTGAGTAATTGATAGCGCTTCTCTACATGATCAATAGGAACAAGATGCTTTTCCCTAATAGCAGGACACCAGCTATAAGCCAAGCAGTTAGAGTACACACAGTTCACAGCAGAAATTCATTCATATATTTATTTTAAAAAATAAACAAAGATAGAAACACCTGCCTTCACAATAGAATTATGCCCTTCCAAAGGTAGTCGTTTGTAGGTAACCGATTTCTACCTCAATAAAACACAAGGAGAGTCAAGTGCTAATGTTGCAGGCAGCATTCTTTACCCCTTACCAAACTTCACCAAGAGACAATAAGTAAAAGGCAACTACAATGACTAGGAGTAATGGTAGTGATGGCACTCCAAGAGTAGTTGATTTAAAATTAAGTGCTGCTTTTACATGCCTCACATAGCCAATACAGTTCTTGGCAATTAGGTTTCTGTTCTCACACTCCTTAAATAATGGCATTACACATACAAAGTAACACACACACAAACCAAGACAAAAGTTCTTGGTATCACTTTAATAATTTACTACTCTGGACAGTTTATGATTTCCTTATCAAACAAAATGCACCAAAGCTGAGATCCTTAATTCATCTTAACTTAAATTTACTACTGCCTGTTAAACTTCTCTTCAATTTTACCACTCTCTGTGGGAAAACTGCCACTTTATACTATATCAGAATTTGCTGATCTACAGGTTAAAATGCGAGATTTTGAAAAAGTATCCTACTAAAGAATCTCCCAAAGCTGTTTTTGTTGATACTGTGCAATTATTACAATGACTGGTGTGGCGATATGGCTGTGAATGACAACATCAAACTGAAACACATTAGTGTGGCCATTATTTCTTCATGATCACAAAGGTAATCACTAAAACGTTCTGTTTTTTAGGCGGTAGTGTGTGCATGAGAAAGCAAAGGTCAGTTACATGATCTAAGTGAAATGAGACTCAATATATTTTATTGGGGGGTAGAGCATATGTTTCTATTAGCAACAAGCTGAAATGCCTTACTGTGACCTTGGTTCACCTTTATCATGACCCAAGATTAGACAGTTACACAAAAGTGGCTACATTTTCGGAAGAGACTGTGTGAAAATATGGGGCACTTACACAAAGGACATGTTGAAGGGCAGTGTATGTTTCTGACAATTACTATTATGTCTTTTACTGCTTTACAATGAGATACAATCAACGGCATATAAAGAAAGTGCCCATAGGTTTTATTGTGGGCAAACTGTGTGAAAGGAAAGCAGAGGACAATTACATGATTACTGCTAAATGACCATTAATAAGGCTCATTTGGGGGGGCAGTGTATATGTTTGACAGTAACAACATGAAACATATTGCTGCGGTTATTATATTTATGTGACTTCACATAAATCATGGTATACCTTCTCAGAAGAGTCACTTTAAATTGTGAAAGTCTGTGTGCAAAAACGGCTAATGTTACTGTTTTTTTTTTTTTTTTTTTTTGGTATTTCAGAAACACAAGAAAGAGAAAGCACATATTTTGGCTTTGAATTTATTTTATATCATAATTTCAGCGTACTTAATTGCCTTTAATGTCATGTGCCCTCACTTGATCTTTGTTGTCAAGTGAGTTTGATAACCCTATATTAGTTGAACACACTGCATTTCAACATGCAAACATTCAGACTATTCAAGTCCAATGAAAATTGGTCTGATAAACATTATTTCAACACATACAACAGTGCTGCTCTGGATGGGAAACAGAAAAGTGACAGATGCTTCTCTGAGACACTACTGCAGTGAAGCCACAAAAACTTACTACTGCTCACACACAACGCTACATGTGGGTTCAGCTGACAAATCTGTTCGATGGGGTGAGGTGGAGGGGTTCAGCTACTGTGTTCCACTAAGTGAATACTCTTAGTGAATTCAACATATTTTTTTTTTAATCAGTGGTTCTTTTTTTTTTCCCCATGTGCATTCGGCACTGAGTGAAAGAAAAGATAATTTAAAATAAAATTTATTCTGATTTGGTTTAAAGCAGGGGAGTGCTCTGATAGTCTGAGTTCATCAGTAATAGGTCAGTCACTGTATGCTGGTTCCAGGGAGGAAGAAATGATGTTAAATTCTGACTTGCAGCAAAAGCATATGATTTTTAAGTATTAAGTACTGCAATCTATGATGATACTGTTTCAGTTGACCTTCATCCCTTTGTAACATAACAGGACAACCAGACTTGAAAGCTCCACATTATTCAGATGTGGCCTTTTTAGAGGCACGGTTAAGGCTTGTAATTACTCTGTCAATTGTGTAACTACTAACAGGAAAATGTCAAGGAATGAAGCAGTTCAGGGAAGCGGGATCATAATACTGTTCATTGGTCAGTGATGCAGCCATGTGCAATGTAGAGAGAGAGAGACCAGTCACACCCTTTTTCTCAGAACATGCACACCTCATGGGATGCAAGTGCTGTCCTGAGATATCCTAGCAGATTTGTATCTCAGTGTCAGGAGTCCTAAATGGCAGTGTCAGAGATCTACAAAGAATAGCAGCCATGAAGTAGGCTGTCATTTTCAGTTTCACAGTGTATAAACATTTGTCCTTTTGTCACAACTGTCGTACAAAGCTACACAACCACAGCCATGTGTTTGCTGACTTTACAGAAATCTTAATGTTTAAAACAGTTATTTTTTTGCGAAACAAGTCTACTTAGAGAAAAGAATGAGTGTAGGGCAGTTTAAATAATGACTAATTTAGATAATAACAAGTCAATCAAATAAACACGCTTCTAAAGTTTTACTTCATTGCAAATTAAAAAGCTGTGGTATGGCTCAGTCTTCCAGCCATGAAATCAAGTGCTACTCCATTTTTTTGTATCACATGATATCTATCAGGTTTCTAATTATAGGTCTGTACCTTCCCACACAGTAATTTCCACAACATGAAAACGTGTGCTGTATTTTTTTTGGGGGGGGGAGGGGTAACCGACGTAACTCTCAAGCCTGCTGTCAGAATGGGAGGAATTTCTACCTAACTGCAAGAAGTAATTTTGCCTCTCTATATCTGTTTTAGTCTCCTATAACTCTCGTACCCAACGTACTCTGGCACCATTTTACAGTCAGGGCTATGTGATGTAAGCAGGGTTTGATTATCTCATTCTCCACTTTAATACTGTGCTACTCTGGGCAAGTCAGTCAACCAGACCAGACCTCCAGCATAACTGATCTATAATGGTATGTTCACTTTGTATTTCAGACTTCTCAGTCTGGAAACTACAGGAAGTCTGAGGGTTTTACTCCATTCATGACTTCAAAGTCTTAACAAGTGATATCTGTTTGTTTATTTTGGACTAGTCTGAGGACTTTTCTCAGCCAGAAGTCAGATTAGGCAATACAAAGCACAAAATCAATACCCAAATACATACATAATCAATCAAATACTTTGGTAGTATGCACAGAATTACAAAAGTTATTAAAGTAATCAGTAGAAGTAAATACAATTAAAAATACAGAGCTTAAATACTCATTCTGCCAGCCTGAGGAACAAAATGTACAAAACCTCTTAGTTATGAAAAAAACAAAACACTCATACAAACTGCTTTTCCATCCAAGAAAATTGCGGTAAAGAAGGTGGGATAAACAATATAGTAATAGAGTCCAATGGTCAAACTAATTTCCTTGACCAGAATCAGGGAAACAGTTGCATTTGTTTTCCTTACGTAAATGGGGGTGAACAGACTTCTTGAAGGTCACAATATAGCCAGTTTTGATTAATTGCATCAGAAAGAGTTCCAGTAGGCAAAGGCAGGTTTGGAGAAAGATCTTTCATAGACAGTAAGAGTAAACAGAAGTCTGCATAGCTGGACAGAATTAGAACTGCAGAGGGAGTAGGGGCATGTCCTTTGACTAAACTTATCGTGAAGGGAGAACAGTATTTTTGAAAGAGAAGTTTGAAACTAAGTATTGCCTTATCACTAATGGTAGCCACTTTGCTTTTCTTAGAGGAATGGCATTCATACCTGCTTCAGAAGTAACAAAGGTTCTGTCATGTTGTGTTACATTTTCAAAACATAATATGCATACAGGTGTTTATCCTATCTTCCAGTCCTTATCAGTTTATTCTCCACATTTCCCTAAGGATTGGGAATTACATGGAAGGAATAGAGGCCTACACTTGTGCAACAGTCTGCAACTGCCTAATATGGGAATCAGGACATTAAATGTCTATTTTAAATGTAAATGGTTCACTGGCAAGGAAGAAACATTGAAAAGAAGCTTTTTAAGTCTTGACATTCCCAAAGCCACACTAGCTAGGTTGAAAAGGTAATACCAATAATGTGGAATTGATAATAGCAAAATCTAGAAAAGGTTGCAGGATTTGTTTCTATATCAGAACTGCAAGAGCTGATGCCATGAGTCTCAATACTTCAAAAATTAAACAGAAAAATCCTTAAAAAATTCTAAAAATCTCAACTACACCATTAAGATAGTAGCAGAAAGACCCCCCTGCATCCTACAACATTCCTGCTATGGTAACTCTGGAATTATTGTATCAATCAGATGGGGAAACACTCCTGCTATACTCTGCTATAACACAATTTCAGAGTTAGCACATATTCCCTGTATTGCACTTAAATTATTGGTGTTCCACAGATTGCACCTATGGCCCTCAGCCTTTCTATGGGCACCCACTATACTAAGAACAGGAGACCTTGAGAAAATGCCTCCAAAAGGGCTAGAAGAATAGGATGGGCAAAGATATAAAAACAGATGCATTAAAATTAAAATGCCAACACAGAATTAACAAGCCGTTAAGTGAAACAAGAAGCAAAAAATAAATAAATTACAGAAAAAAAGCTCCAACAGTTTTAAAATGAGGTGGAGTAGCCAAGGAAGAATCTCACAACATTTACTCAGTTATGAGGAAACATGGGAGGTACGAGACAACATCACAATTTAAAACATCAAGGAATAGAATAAGTTGGGAAACAAGCCTCTCAACATTTGATGCAAGAAAAAACACAAAGAAAATGAAAAAAGGCTGCAAAGTAGGTGAAAAGAGAAAAACAGTTAAAAACTGGGATATGCAGAATATACCTCTGTCTAGTTGCAAGTCATACATGCACATTTTATGGTGGTGGTGGAGTAATACAAGGACCCCAAAGAGGACAGCATTTCAGAAGGCAACATATGAAAACAAAATGACACACTCCAAAGATAGAATGTGGATTTCAACTCGGAGGCAACAGAAGGAAACATTTGTCGGGGTAGAGTCAGAGCTGAAAAATCATAAGGGAATTCATGAATGCATGCGACGAGATGAGAAAGTCACAACAGTCACGGAAACGCAACGGGCTATGAAGGAACTACTATCTGTAGCCAATCCGCTATATGCAGTTAACGATGACGCAGCAGGTAGTCCAATATGCCTCCTCTCAACATCTATATTCCTATACATTTTCTGCAATTGTGGTGGCAATAAAAATGGTGATTTGTACAAGATACTTACCTGTCTATGCTAACCATTACATTTATGAGAATTGTGACTGTGAATCACACAATACTAATATCTTAATTATAAAGATCCTTTTTTTTTTTTGTTTAAGTGATGTGTTGACCATCTACTGGTTCATAAGTGCCCCCTCCCCCTCCATTGCCATAGTGTACAGCTTACCCTCCCAGACAGGGGTGGTTCAGGAAAGTACACAATCCCATGGTTAACAACAGATTAAGTCCCAGGTACTACATAATTCTTAACTATTCACTGGGGATTTTGTATTTTATTCCCACTTCTATGGCACCCTAAAATGCATACCACCAAGGTACAGTGTATACCTCTACGCCTGATGGAACATTACACTATATTGTGATGTCTGCCTATGAGTACGGGCCCTGTATATGACAGTGATAGAGTCAAATTATGTCAATAGTTTTTTTTTTCTCTACAACAACTAGTTAAAAGCACAGACACTGTGTACCCAACTACCCTGCCATTAACTGGGAAAAATACTCGTGTACCAACACCTTTGCCGAACGGTTCTTGGAATTCATAAATTCCAACGTCCTGGATCAACTAATCCATAGTCCCACCAGGGACGCCAATATCCTGGACCTGGTCATTACCAACATGGGAAATCGATGCTCCACACCAGTGGTCACTCCCTCGTTGGTTAGGTCTGACCATAAGCTAATCACCTTTGATATCCACATCCCACCCCCACCCCCCAGTAAGGAAACATCCGTAAAAAATTTCTCCAAAGCCAACTTCATGCAACTCAGGTCAAAAAAGTGACAAACTTTATGACACCCATGCAGATGGGAACTGAAAGTTCGACTGTCGAATCCTACACTAAAGCACTGTACAAGCACATCCACTCGTGCATGAATCATGCCATCCCAAATAGAACCATGACACTCTCCTCCAAAAAAGGAAGCCAATCTGGTGACCCCCTGTCATAAAACTATAGAATAGAAGGAAGAAACTGTTGCAGAAAATAGGAAAATCCCAAGATGCAAAAAACTCCCTTACCAACCTCAGTAAAAAAGCTGATGTCCCTCATAAAATCCTCCAAAGCTAGTTACGTAAATAAAATTGCCAAAGATTCCAAAGACAACCACAAGGCATTCTATAGCTATGTCAAGAATCTAAATGCTCAGATCTGCTCTGAGCTACAACAGAATGGCATTAAATATACTGATCCCAAGGACATCGCCAATATCCTGGCAGATCGATTCAGTGCCAACTTCACCCCCTAAAGGGCCTATCTCAATACAGAAAAATTGCCAAATTCTGGTAATCACGGCCATATGGGTAAAAAACGCACTCTCCAAAGCTAAGAATACAGCATCCATGGGACCAGACAACATCCCGGGCTGTGTACTACATGAACTATAAAATGAACTGGCACCTCACCTAAGTGTCATGTTTAATCATATCCTCACCTCAGGCTTCGTATACACTGAGTGGCGCACAGCTACAGTTATCCTCCTCCACAAGGGGGATCCACCTTGGATCCTGGGAACTACCGTCCCATTATTCTGACGAGCCTGATCTGCAAGGCCATGGAACGTATTATCATGGAAGTTATAAACAAAGACATTGGCAACCTTCAAACACTGGACCTCACCCAGCTTGGGTTTGTGAAAGACCGATCATGTTTCCTGAACCTGACTGACTCCTTCGAATCAGTCTCCCGAGCCATGGACAAGGGTAAGACAGTCCACACAGCCTATCTGGACCTTAACAATGCCTTCGACACCATCCCCCACTCTGGAATCATAGATAAACTTACTAAGCTGGGCATAAATCCCCACGTCACTCGATGGGTTGCGAACTGGCTTACTGACTGAACCCACACTGTAAAAGTAGCCAACTCCAAATCCAGATCCAGACAAGTGGAGTACCTCAGGGTTCACTCCTGGGACCGCTCTTGTTTGTCATCTACTTCTCTGAAGTACAGACCAACACTGAGGGACTCTGGCTAACAAAGTCTGCAGATGACTGCAAACTGGAAGCCATTATTGAATTCCCCAAATGATGTGGATATTCTAGAAAAGGGCCTTACAGAAAGAGATGCTTGGTGCCAGAGCCATGGATTCATGCTCAATGCCAAGAAGTGTATAGCTATCCCCTTTGGGAAAAAACATGTACCCATGAATTACCACATAGGTGGCAGTACACTAAACACCTAAAGGAGGTCATTGTCCCACTGTACTCATCTCTCATTAGACCCATCAAAGAGTACAATGCCCCATTTGGTACGCACCTCACAAGACATCTGCAACACCTGGAAAGGCCGCAGAAACGCTTCACTAAAAGAAAGAATCACAGGCCTAGAGCAGATGCCCCATGCTGACCGACTAAAACAACTCCAGCTATACTCTGTCGCATATAGTCTACTCAGAGGTGATCTCTGCTTAACATACAAGGCCATGTCAAAGCCAGAGCTGTTGGGACATGTTACACTTAAAGAAATCCCAATCTATCTGAACCACAAGCTCCAGGTACCTATACCTTGTCATCACAATGAACAAAACATGCTGGAGGGATAGGTTCCTGACCCACAGACTCCTCATACTCTGGAACAGACTGCCCATACATATCAAGCAAAGTGCCTCCTTGGCCCGCTTCTAAAGGAACCTTGACGACTGGATGGGAGATAGGAAATTTACCCCGGGGATCACGTCAGTTGCCCTGCTAGACAGGGATCCAGGGAAGTAAATATCGCGGGAAGAAATAGCCAGGGAATTGTTATGGCTAGGCCGAAAGCCTAGTACCAACCTATGAAATGTCATAAGCTGTTACTCATTGTAGTGGAAAATGGCTGTTCAGCTGTACCCAACAACAATGTAATCTGAATATTGAATCAGGACAATTTAAATATCAGAACTACAAGGAAAATATAAACCACCGAAGTCAAACCAAGAAAATGCTAAAATTACTGCACAGTATCAGGGTCATGTGGAGAGCTGCAGCTTACCAAGTCACCCACTGGGCATAAGCCAGAGAAAGTAATCAAATTACTGCACAGTATCAGGGTCATGTGGAGAGCTGCAGCTTACCAAGCCACCCACTGGGCATAAGGCAGAGAAAGTAATTAAATTACTGCACAGTATCAGGGTCATGTGGAGAGCTGCAGCTTACCAAGCCACCCACTGGGCATAAGGCAGAGAAAGTAATCAAATTGCTGCACAGTATCAGGGTCATGTGGAGAGCTGCAGCTTACCAAGCCACCCACTGGGCATAAGGCAGAGAAAGTAATCCTAGGAACTATAAAAGGGAACCATTGCTATCAGTCTTCAGTCTCGTTCTACCTTGCCTACGTTACAAATGGGAGGCCACAACATTCTACCAGTGGTTTGAACCTCACTGTCAACTCTTAACTGTCCTGGGAATCTCTACTTACTGCCAAGTTACTCTTCCATTTGTCCGCTTATCTCCATCAATGGCTTCCCTACCCTGATGCTCTGGCAGTCTACAAGCTGCTTATTATTAGCAGATTGATAATTTTTAAAAAGTGATCTTCATGCAGCAATCTGGGTAACTAAAAGACAGGCAGCAGAGAAAGAAGTTGGGCAGTGGTAACTAACTCACACTGCAAATTCAGTCATCAGAGTAAATGGAATATTCTGGAGGAGGATCCAGGATAGCAAGCAGGCCCTTTCAGAACTACCACAGTTAGTGCACTGCACATGCCACAGAGGAAATGAGGGGTCTACCAGCACATGATAAGAGCCTCTGTGGCCCAAGGTTCTCATCTAGAAAGGAATCAAAGGATCAGACAATTCCTGCTCCAGAAGAATGAATGGGATTAGAAGATTTATGGCCTGTAAAAAAATAAATACAAAAAATAAAAATAAAAAGGCTTGTGGCCTGGCCTGCTAGGGTGAGTGAATCAAATAACTCTTGCCCTAAGACAATGAAAAATAATCACTTTCCTCTACAAGGCTCAGGGAAAGACTAGGGTTGTCACCTTTTCAAATGCGCAAAGTGGGACATTTTTTGTAGACTGTGCAGGACAAAATATACCCAGGGCCAGTTAAAAGTACAGAACTTCATTTTTTTTGCCCAAATAAGTTAATTCTTGTAGTATTTGAGTTGCATATGCTATTTATTATAAAATTTAGGTGTTTCAGATACATAGTCACTGTTACATGCAACTATTACAAAAACTTAAGAAATATTTTTTTCTCCTAAAAATCTCAGGACATTTGCCATATTTTAGTTTCTTTTGCAGGACACAACTGCACAAAGACAGACTGGCCCTCGCAAACAGGGACAGGTGGTAATCCTAGGAAAGACTGTCCTGTCAAAATGAACACGATTACATGGCTCTTCTTAGTATGTGACACAGTGAATAGATCAGATGACTGTTGTACCACGACATTGAATGACTCACATGACTTTTGCCCTGTGGCACTGAATGGCTCAGGGAGACACTGACAGGGACATTTACCAAACCAAGGACTGACTGATGCAGGGTGGAAGTTAAAACAAGTGAAACAGGTATGAGCCTCGTGTATTTACCTTTACTGACCACAATGACACACCTTTGCATAGCATGCTAATTTGCTTCAGTTGAACCAGCTTGAATTACTTCATGAACTGTGTACACATTCCTGCAATACCCTGTATTTGGGATACATGCAGTTATACTAACCATTTTCCCAACCCTTAATGAGAGCAATTGCCCAAGATGAAACATTATTCTTTCTTCCAAAATTTTATCGACATTGCACTGACACTCGCTGACAGATGTGCAGACAATGGTATTCTTACAATTAACAGTTTTTCATGTTAGCCAATTTAACATACATCCATGGTTTAATAACTATCCATGTACAGTGAGCAGCAATCTTGTAATCCATTTAAGTATTAAAAATAGACTAAGTTCTGATTTTGCTTAGTACTAAACTTTCAACTTACACAGACACATATATTAACTTTTTGAAATAACACTACTTAAAATAGTGTACTTGTGTAATAAAATAAATTACTTAACGATTATTTGAAACACATTTTTATATACCTTGACTGCAAGTTACATATCTTGGGCTATAGTTCTGGAAAGTAGTTACTGTTACCCAAGAGATAACCACAGAAGATGCTGGGAACTTTACTGCAGCACTTGGCACATTAGGCTAAAATGTATCCAGATGACCAACCAGCTATTTCTATAGCATCACCTATACAAGAGGTAAATCGTGACTATGGAAGAAAAGTCAACGCCTGCCTGTGGGGTACAAAGTATTGCTCAAGCTCAAGCTGTTAGGTCATTCACATTCCAATTAACATTTGTGAAAATATTTCAACAGAAAAAATGTTTTCTGCAGAACTGCTAAAGGAAATGAGCCATTGGTTTCAGTCACAGAATTTCCATCATCATTTCAAGTTACACCACAACAGAAGAGGAAGCAAATGTCATTTGTATGCAAGCACTTAAGGTGGAAAATATGCCTCTTGATTGCATCAGTTAGGAATTAGTTTCATCGCATTAAAGTGGGTAGGTGGCTTCTTTCCCTTATACTATTTGGTTCTCACAGTTTGGCAGTCTGTGACACTCTTGCAGGGAAACTGCAACACTGAGCCACAGTGCTAACAGCAGTAGCATATTCACTCTCCTTTTATATAAATGTCATGTTGATTATTAACTAAAAAGAGTTAGTTTAGTCAGCCCATGACATAGACACAAAGTGTCAGAATGCATCAAAAGCACCAAAACAGAAAAAGATGAGGTAGGTGGCTGGATCTAACAACTAATGCTTCATTCTACAGGGAATTACCCCATTTTCTGACACCCTACAGATGCTGTTGGTATGACAAGTGTGCCTTAATCTATACAAGTTATGCACAGGTGCATTCAGTGGGGGCATGCAATGGCATTCTCATGCGCTCCAAACAACACCATTCCATGTATCCCCCCCCCCCCCCCAAAAAAAGAGGCAATCACTGCATCACATACAGTAAAAATGCAACAGGAAGATAAGCGGCTGGAAAGTGGTAGGAGTGGGGTACAGATGACTCCTCATCTCTGACTCAGCTGGAGGTGCTACCCTAAATGATGAAGCTTACCCAACCAAAGTAAGGAACAGAGAAGAGATAAGCACAGTGGGACTTTACGGAGTGCAGGCTCTCTGTAACATCTGCATTATAAGCTGAAGCTAAGTGAAACTTGCAGTAGTGAATTTTAGTCTTCTGTTAAGTACAAACTTGCAGTTTTAAAAGTACTGTATTTTCATTTTTTCTGTTTCCTAATTGTGTGTTTCTGAACAGTGTGCTGTGTGTCTCTCTGCATTTATTTTGCTATAAGAGGGGGTGTTGGTATCACTTCTTTGCTATCTGATATTTAATAGCCTAGAGTTATTCCTCTGGTACTTTAAGTGCTAGCCACAAAGTTTGAGAAATCATTTTATGCTCAACTCCTGAGAGACTTGCTTGGCTACAAACATCAGCATTACAAACTGAAGCTAAGTGAAACTTGCAGTAGTGCATTTTAGTCTTCTGTTAAGTAAGAACTACTAAGTACTAACTCCCTTGCCCAACTTTTCCTAGAATTTATAAACTCAAATGCCCTGGCTCAATTGGTCAACACTCCCACCAGAGGTGACAACATATTGGACCTGGTCATCAGCAACATGGGCGACCGGTGTTGCACATCAGAGGTCAACCCCTCGCTGGTTAGATCTGACCATAAACAAATCACTTTGGATATTCATATTCCGCCCCCACCCCCGGACAAGAAAGCCACCATGAAAAACTTTTCAAAAGCAAACTTCACGTTACTTAAGACCGAGGTGGGAAGTTTCAAAGCCCCCATGCTGAAGGATAAGACTGTCCAAGCTGCAAAATCCTTTACTAATGCATTCTACAGGCAGCTACAAGAATGCATGGATTGTGCCATCCCAAGCAAAACCAAGACTCACTCCTCGAAGAAAAGGAAACCAGTCTGGTGGACTACTGCCATACAATAGAAGGAGGAAACTAGTACAGAAAAGAGTAAAATCCCAAGAAGGGAAGACATCCCTGATCAGTATCAGTAAAAAACTACGATCCCTCATAAAATCATCCAAGGCGAGCTTTGAAAGAAAAATTGCCAAGGACTCCAAAGATAACCACAAGGCATTCTTTAGCTATGTCAAGAATCTAAGTGGCAATGCTCAGATCTGCTCGGAGTTAGTGCAGAATGGCACAAAATACACAGAACCGACCGATATCGCCAACATCATAGCAGACAGGTTTTCAGCGCAAACTTCATTCCCCTCTCAACCCCAAAAGGGCCCATAACCATACCAGAAGAATGTAGAGTCCCTGAAATCACAGACACTCAGGTTAAAACAGCCCTCTCCAAAGCCAATAACACAGCATCAATGGGACAGGACGGTGTCCCAGGCTGCGTCCTACACGAGCTCAAAGATGAACTAACCCCTCACCTAAACACACTGTTCAAACTCAGCCTCTCCACATGCTACATACCCATAGAGTGGCGCACAGCAATGGTTATTCCGCTCCACAAAGGTGGAGCCACAACAGACCCCAGGAACTATTGCCCTATAAGCCAGACTAGCTTGGTCTGCAAGGCTATGGAGCGCATCATCATGTAACCCATTAACAGAGACATTGGGAACCTCCAAACACTGGACCCTACCCAGTTTGGCTTTGTTAAAGGCAGATCATGCCTCCTAAACCTGGTGGACTTCTTTGAGACAGTTACCAAGGCTATAGACGAGGGAAAGGTGGTACACACAGCCTACCTAGAGACCTCGCTAAGCCTTTGACACCATTCCCCATTCTGGTATTATAGACAAGCTCACGAGCCTGAACATAAACCCCTATGTCACAAGATGGGTTGCCAACTGGCTCACGGACAGAACCCACATGGTGAGAGTTGTGGGAGCTATGTCCGACTCTAAACCGGTTACAAGTGGCATTCCCCACGGCTCAGTCCTAGGACCCCTCCTGTTTGGCATATACTTCTCTGAGGTACAGGCAAGCACAGGAGGACTATGGCTGACCAAGTTCACAGACTACTGCAAACTAGGGGCTATAATTGACTCTCCAGCTGACACAGACATCCTCCAAAAGGGTCTCACTGAGACGGATACCTGGTGTCAAAATCATGGCCTCAAGCTAAATGCCAAAAAGTGCACAGTCATCCTCTTTGGACAAAACAAAGTACCCACAAACTACCACATAGGTGGTAGCCCCCTAAATATGGAAGACGTAATGAGGGATCTGGGGACCCAAGTAGAGAGTAATCTCACCTTTGATAATCACATTGCCAAAGTGGCTAGAAAATCCTTCTACGTGGCCCACCTAATCACAAAAGGGTTCGCATCCAGATCAAAAGAGGTCATTGTGCCCCTCTACTCATCACTCATCAGACCCATCTTAGAGTACAATGCCCCATTTGGGACGTACCTTACAAGACACCTGCAACAGCTGGAAAGACCACAGAAGTACCTCACCAAGAGAATCAATGGCCTCAAACAGATACCCTATGCAGCTCGACTGAAGAAACTCCAGTTGTACTCGGTTGCATACTGCCTACTCAGAGGTGATCTCTGCCTGACATACAAGGCCATGTCCAACCCAGAATTGATGGATATGCTCCACCTAAAGAAAACCTTATCCCCTCGAGCCACACGCTCTAGGGATCTAAACCTCACTACAACAATAAATAGGACGTGCAGGAGGGATAGATTCCTGTCCCAGAGACTTCCCATGCTTTGGAACAAGATCCCAATCTACATTAGGCAGAGCTCCTCGCTAACTCTCTTCAAAAGAAACCTTGACGAGTGGATGGGAAATAGAAAGTTTACCTTGGGGATCACTTCAGTGGCTCTGCTGGACAGAGGCATAGGGAACTAATCTAAGGGGGCGGCGAAAGCCAACACATTCTGGCTAGGCTTATAAATGCCTTTGGGCAGATAGCCTAGTACCCATCTATGAACCTATATAGCCTCTGATAAATAAAACAGCTTGATTTGTTGCAACATAGGAGACTGTCTCCTAAAAATGTAGAAAATGGACAAAGATTTATGCTCAAGGCCATCAGGAAACGCTACCCTGATCTTCTCAGTAGTCATGAAATACGTGATCACTGCTGTGCAACAGGAAACACTGGGGCACTAGGTTAGGCTACCAAATACAAGCAATCTCACAATACTAACTTTCCTACATGCGTTTTACATCAGTCTGAAGTGAAGTCTGTGTATGTGCATCAGCTGTGGGTGTTGCACAGCTAGGCAGTAAATTTGTTTTCAGTTATCCTTTTATTACCAAGGCTGCTTTCTTTAAAAGGCTAACATTAGGTCAATATTAGATCATGAAGTTTCCACATGTCAGAACACACAAAGTAATACTAATGTACAGTGATGCAACAATAAAATTATTACAATTTAAAGATTGAAATATTGTACAAGTGCATACAATCAGAAGAATGCAGCTGATACAGAGAGTATGTCTAAATGCCACATTCCAAGAAAGCATTTTAATTCCATCAAGGGCTACCCTAATTTTCATTGTAACATACAATTTGCCATCTACTCACAGTTATTACATTATTACTTTATAAACGTCTATACTGCATCCATCAAAACGTTTGCTAGTTTTATGTTATCTCTCTGAAACTATTTTATAAGCAAACCAGAACACAAAAAAATAAATAAAACTGTTGAAAAGAAAAATGTTTTAAAGTAATACTGAAGCACATATATGCAGGGTGCACAGGTGGGACCAGAACTGTTTATAGACACAGGGATAAAAAGTAAACAAAAGTATTAGATTGGGTAGAGCACAACAGAGTATAAGGGAAAACACTGTGATGCATCACATGCAGGCCCAATATCCTACAGTTGGAAAAAATGCATAGAAAAGAGGTGAAGTATAACACTGACCATAGCACTGACTAGGGACAGCATAAATGGTGTTGCCATTACTGAAGTGTTACACCCAGACTCCTGGAAAGGTGATACTGATTTACCAAAGATACAGACAAAGTTGTGTCTGCTGATAATGGAATAACCCTTTAAACAGATCTTAAGCACATGAACTCTAATAAGAAAGATGCCAACTGTATTTCATTGCAAAGAACTGTAAGAGCATAAATGCTGGTGACGGATGCAAATTACTGATTATCTTACAACAGTGCTCTGTAGGGATGAGTTTACTGATGTCCAAATACTCTGCAGCCTGGGGACTAGAACTCAAGAAAGACAATTAGCAAGTACATGTAGAAGGGTTTTAAAAATGGGGAGACACGTGCATAAAGGCAAAAAGGTATACACATACTGACAAAAGTATATGTCGGAGGGTTTTAAAGATGCAGAGTTAATCGTCAAGAGTACTCATCCATCTACCTGCTTAACTGAATAAACTACTAGAAACTTCAACAAGGTGTCTTTATTCCCCACACAGGGATAGTATCAGAGAAACAGAGTCTCCTAGCTCTGCTAGCTTAAGTGATTTTATCTGGACTAATCCTTTATACTCTGTTTCTTGTTGGTCCTGTCACCCTGTGTCACAGGTGGGATACCAGACTTCACTTGAGCCCTTTGGATTACCTCTGTTTTCAGGGTATTAAAGATGGTGAGAGAAGTGCATAAATGTGAAAAAGTATGCACATACTGACCAAAGGGATAGAATAACATTTTGTGAATGCCAGTGGTCCTCAGGAGGATGACTGGCGTAGCACAATTTTAGTGGAAGGATATGGGATGTAAAAGAGGTCAGAGATGACGGGTAAATGGGTAAAAATACAAGGTTGCCATCAGGGATTTCTTTTTCACTAAATGAGTTGTGGTAACCTTAAACTAACTAACTGCTGCAGTGAATTCACTAGTGTTGTACAACAAGATACACAAAAAAGGGGTTCCACTTATATTCAGTGTTTCAAAACTGACCAAGTGGATAAACAAATACAAATGTCTGACACAAAAGTGAACAGTCAGGGGTAGCACAACCTCAAGAAGGGATGCATTGTTTTTCCCAAAACTATATGACCTCTAAGTAAGATTAAATAAGTGGGAGGTATAGGAGTTGTAAGGAGGGCTTTGCTAGTTTTTCATGTTGTCAGTTTCATCAGTTGACCACTTGATTCTGCTTTTCAGTCAATCACTTCAAAATATTTGACTTTCTAAACGTGATCCACAATAAAGACAGAGAAGAGGTGAATAATTCGGTACACCACTGGTATCCTACGATGCATGTATAGGGAGGCAAGAGCTAGGGATCCCATATATCACCTAGCAGTGTTATTAAATTAGTTTTTTAATGTTTATATCAGTATTTGCCAGAAAGGGTGGTATAATTCTTGCTACTCTAGGCCTTTGTGAGAAGGTGGTTCCAAAAACCCATGTCCCCAGGTAGACTGCATGCACCTGTTTCATAAGGGTGCGCCCAGCACACTCCTGTACTTCATATTCCTTCCTAGAAATGAAGCTGTTGTGGTGAGATTCTCCCAGCATGCACCTCAGGATGGGCAAGCTAATGCTCATTATACAATTTCCTCTATCCCCATCATGGCTAGTTCCTTCACCACCTGAACCATCTAGGCTACAGCCAGGACAAAAACATAGCCAGCTGGGTGAACCTCACTCTCATACTGTTGCCTTCTTTTCAAGCAGAGACATCATTTGCAAGGGCTCTCAACTGGGTCTACTTATGGCGCTTACCTGCATGATGAGTCATGGATTTGGGTGCCCCCAGTTTCCCCCATTTTTGAACGATGCCACATCTAAGTTACATATCCTGAAAAAGTGCCAGTACAGATGGCAGTAATGTCTTGTAACTGGTATACCGCCTGACATGTCAGGACTGCCTATATTACATGCCAGTTACAGGTACAGTACATGGTAAAACCAACAACACTGCAATAAGTACCCTCAAGAGCCATTTCTCCTCTATTTCACCCGACATCTTTACCATATCAGCTGTGACCTCATCCGAGCCTGCTGCTTTCCCTGACAATCTTCCTTAGTGCTGTTCTTACTTCTGTGGTGGACGACTCTTCTTTTCTCACCTTAGACTGTCCCTGGGCCAGTATACCTTCTGTGGGGGTTTTCTTCATTCAGAATTCTGCTGGAAATACTCTTTCCATCTGCCTTGATGTCTTGTGGATTAGTGAGCAGCTTATTGCTGGCATTCCTTATGAAGGGTGTCTAGCTTCTTTATCTTTGTTTCACTGCCTTTCAACCTGGTAAAGTTCCTCTGTGTCATGTACTGAGTCAGTTTCCAAAAGCTAGTAGAGTGCCTCTGATGCCTTGTTTTTTGCTATTGCATCTCCTCTCAACTTCTATGTTAGCCAACCAGTATTCTTTCTTAGCCTACTCTGTCTTTTCTTTCTTCTACTTTTTCCTGCACTACTACTTTCTTTTGATAAGTTCCTGGACTTCTACATTCCACCCCCAGCTTTCCTTATGTACCTTATTTCTGAACCTAGCTCTACCACATATCTGTCCTGCAATCTTCACACATGCTGTTTTGAAGTACTGCTATTCTCTTTAATTCCACCTATTTTCTCTTCTTCTTGATGGTCTAGAGCCCTGAGTAATTCTTTGAACTGTTGTGGTGTTCTCTCTCCAGTCAGCTTCCAGGTCTTCAGCCTGGTTTCTGTAGACCTACAGCCGTCTCTGACCATTGCTTGCAGCTGTTTGCAGCAACCCGAGGTTTATGCTGTGAGCTGACTGTTTCACTGGGCATGACTTCTGCCCTTTCCTTACTAGGAGGAAGTTTACCTGAGTTGCATGCTGGCCACTTTTTGTATGTGATCTTTTGACTGTCTCTACCACGTGCTGGTCATCATCAAACTATTTCCCATACAGAAGCCAATAATGGCCTCTCCTTTCTTATTCCTCTTGCCCTACCCATGTGGACCCAGGCAATCCTTGTATTTTGTTCAGTCTGTCCCTATATGTGCATTCAGATCACCCATTAACACTAATTCATGTTGTCCTGCTTTATCTAGTAGGTCATACAACTGCTGTCTGAATGCACTCTTTTCCTCACTATCACAATACTACTGTGAGGCACAGGCTGAGATTATGGATACTAACTGTGAGGATGCGAGGTATTGCCAGTTATGAAAGGAGAAGTAAGGCAGTGGGTATGTAACATATGCCAGCACAGCTAGCTGGAATTTTGTTAATTATATGTAATTTGTATATCAAACTGATTTGTACAGGTGCTGTGTTGAAAATGTATTTGTAAAGTTGCTTGTGTTAAATATGGACTAACAGTGGGTCCTGACTGTACTGTAATGTAATTAAATATATATGTTAATAGAGGATACTGGAAGAGAAGAAGTTAATAAAAGTCCATCTGCAGCTAACTTTGAAACATGTTCTGAAATTAAATTACTGGGCCTAGGCCATAAAGATGTTGTCTCACAGTTTTGATTAAAGCCAGAGATGCAATTTCTGTAAAAAGTATGGTTTGTTAGTCTCTATAGAAAGAGCAGAAGTGTTGAAATTGTTTTACAGCTTCCAAATTGTGCAATAAACTTTAGCAAAGCTTAAGATATATATTGTAACACATAAGTGCTAAATCCTGGCAGTTTCTAGTGATGTGGGTAGTGTGGGAAACAGAAGTCAGATGACCAGATGTACGTGATGTCATTCTGTAATCTAGGACAAAAAGATGTTTTAATACCAGATGAGAGAGAAGTCTCAAGGCAGTCTATTTTTGAAACCTGACAAAGAAGGACCCCCTCATCTACATAATCTTCTCTTGCTCTAGTAAGTGACCAGGGAATAGTAATTCTTTAGATCAGTCAGGAAAATATGGTGAGATTAGTTAGGCACTGTTTTTTTCTGTACCTGTGTTATTGTAATAGTTCCTGTGACTGAAACTCTGGTGTTTATTGTAAATAGATAGTTAGTATTTTCATGTTCTTTTATTATTTAATATATTTAAACCTTTCATTGTGGCTGGTCCTTTAGAGAATATTTTAACATTTGAGAGCACTTATATTTATTCAGTGACACTGTGGCCGCTCCTGAAAGCCTTACTGCATTGGTCGAAACACTTCCATTTGCATTAGTATTAATTTCACTCAATATAATTGGGTACCCTTGTAAGAGCCTTAGAGTAGTTAGCTTTGGAGTGTCTGGTGGCAGTAACTACCTTATAGTCTGGGTATAAGGGGGCATAGATAATAAATCTGTGCCAGCCTTTCTATGGTGTGTGTGTGTTCATAGGTAGGTACTAGGCTATTAGCCCTAGGGCCTACATAGGCCTAGCCAAAAAGGTACCCTGTCTTTTGCCACCCAAGAAAATAATTTTCCTGTGCCACTGTTGAGCAGAGCCACAGAAGTGATCCCTGGGGTGAATTTCCTATTTCCCATCCAATCATCAAGATTTTCTTGAAGAGTGCTAATGAGCAGCTCTGTTTGACATAGACAGGTAGTCTGTTCCAGAGTATGGGAAGTCTCTGGTACAGGAATTTATCCCTCCAGCATGTTCTGTTTATTGTGGTGACAAGGTTTAGGTCCCTAGAGCATGTAGCTCGGAAGGATTGGAATTTCTTTAAGTGGAGCATGTCCAACAGCTGTGGGTTTGGCATAGCTTTGTATGTTAGGCAGAGATCGCCTCTGAGCAGGTGATATGCGACGGAGTAAAGCTGGAGTTTTTTGAGACGGTCTGCACGTAGGGCATCTGTCTGAGGCTAGTAATCCTCTTTGTGAGGTATTTCTGTGGCCTTTCCAGTTGTTGTAGATGTCTTGTGAGGTAAATACCAAAAGGGGCATTGTACTCTATAATGAGTCTAATGAGTGATGAGTAGAGGGGAACAATGACCTGTTTTTCTGGATAAGAAACATTTTGTGATGAAGTGAGCCGCATAGAAGGATTTCCTGACCACTGTGGCGATGTGATTATCAAAGGAGAGACTACTGGCCACCTGTGTCCCAAGGTCTCTTATTACACTTTTGGCGTTAAGCAGACTACCACTTATGTGGTAGTTCATGGGTACAGAGTTTTTACCAAATGGGATGGCAATACACTTTTTGGCGAGCTTGAGGCCATGGCTTTGACACCAGGCATCTCTCTCAGTGAGGCCCTTTTGTAGTATGTCCACATCGTTAGGAGTTTCGATTATGGCTCCTAGTTTGCAGACATCTGAAAACTTTGTTAGCCAAAGATCTTCTGTGTTAGCCTGTACTTCATTGAAGTACATACCAAACAGGAGAGGACCCAGGACTGAACCCTGTGGTACTCCACTTGTCACTGGTCTGAAGTCAGATTTGGAGTCTGCTACTTTCACAGTGTGGGCTCTGTCAGTGAGCCAGTTGGCAACCCATCTTGTGACACAGGGATTTATACCTAGTTTAGTGAGCTTATCTATAACTCCAGAGTGGGGGATGGTGTCAAAAGCCTTGGTGAGATCTAGCTAAGCTGTGTGAACCACCTTACCCTCATCTATGGCTTTGGTGACTGCTTCAAAGAAGTCAATCAGGTTTAGGAGACATGATCTGCCTTTTACAAACCTGAACTGGGTAGGGTCCAGAGTTTGGAGATTACTTGTCTTTGTTTATGAGTTCCATGATGATATGTTCTATGGCCTTGCAGACCAGGCTCATCAGGCTAATGGGGCCATAGTTCCCAGAGTCCATCGTGGCTCCCCCTTTGGAGTGGGATAACCGTCGCGGTGCACCATTCAGTGGGCACAAAGCCTGAGGTGAGGCTATGATTGAACATGGTACTTAGTTAGGGGGCCAGTGCATTCTGTAGTTCATGTAGAACGCAGCCTGGGATACTGTCAGGTCCCATGGATGCTGTGTTCTTGGTTTGGAGAGTGTGTGTTTTACCTGTGCAGCCATGACTAGAGGAAGTTTGCATTCTTCCGATATAGACATGGGCTCTCTAGGGGGTGAGAGGAGGATAAAGTTAGCACTGAACCTATCTGCCAGGATGTTGGCAATATCAGTTGGTTCTGTATATTTAGTGCCATTGTGCTGTAACTCAGAGCAGATCTGAGTGTTACCATTGAGATTCTTGACATAGCTATTGAATGCTTTGTGGTTGTCTTTAGAGTCAGTGGCAATTTTGTTTTCGTAACTAGCTTTGGAGGATTTTATGAGGAATCTCAGCTTCTTACTGAGGTTGACCAGGGAGTTCCTCCAGTCGTGGGATTTTTACTCTTTTTTGCAACAGTTTCTTTCTTCTGTTGTAGAGTTTATTTATGGCAGAGGACCACCAGATTGGCTTCCTTTTTTGGAGGATAGCATCTTGGTTCTATTAGGGATAGCATGATCCATGCACTCGTGTAAGTGCTTATAAAGTGCATTTGTGTAGGATTCGGCAGTCGTACCTCTTATTGTCCATCTGCATGGGTGTCATGAAGTTTGCCACTTCTGTCTTAAGAAGTGTGAAGTTGGCTTTGGAGACGTTTTTTATGGTGGTTTCCCTAATTTGGGTGGGGGGGGGGGGCGGGACATGGATGTCTAGGTTGATTAGCTTGTGGTCGGATCTGACCAACGAGGAATTGACCTCTGGTGTGGAACACCAGTTGCCCATGTTGGTAATGAACAGATCTAGGATATTGCTGCCGCTGGTGGAGGGTGTGAATAAGTTGATCCAAGGCATTGGAATTTATGAAGTCCAGAAAACGTTGACCAAAAGAGTTGGCACATGAGTAGTTTTCACAGTTAGTGGCGGAGTAGTTGAAATCGCCCATTATTAGGGTGTTGGGTTGTACCCTAATACTTTCCAGTGTATCAAGAAATGAGGAGTGGGAATCCTGGGGCATGGTGGGGGGTCTGTAGTAAGCTACAATTTGGACTGCAGTCTTGCCCAGAGTTAGTTGCACTTGGATAATCTCGGATGCATTATGCTGTGCAACTAGCCTGGAAGTGTTGATATCCTTAATGAATATGGACATGCCTCCACCTTTAGTGCTTCGTTCTGGGTTAGGTGGCCGAAAGGTGTGGTATGAATTATAGCCTGGTAACGCAAGGGTGCTCTCTGGAGCTTTGAACCAGGTCTCTGTCACTGCACAGATGCCAATGTTCTCCATTTTAAGGAGTGCCTCGAGTGAGTGCATTTTGAGATTTAGACTTCTAGCATTGAGTAGCATTACCCTCAGATTTTGCTTGCTTGTACCGTGTGTGTGTCAAAATCAAATCTCAAAAAATGTGTGTGTGTCAGCTGCTTGGAGTGGAGCAAGAAGTACTGCTTTCACAGAGGGGGTGCTGGAGGACTTGAGTTGGACACTCGGCTGAGGACTCAGCTCTACAGCTGTGCCAGTGGGTAGTCTTATAGGGGACCCAGAAAGACAGAGAGAGAGACAGAAACCCAGTCCCTGGACTGAGTATATTCCCTGTGTGCTCTTAAGGGAAATTGTGCTTGATGCAGAAAGCTGCATCCGGAAATACCAGGTGTATCCATTTTTGTCCCAAGTGAAAGTCCCTCTCCTGTGTCAGTGATGAGGATTTAGGCTCCTTGATTACTGGCCCAGAGTGAGGATGTCACACTATCATTACACTGGAGTCTGACTGCCATGAGTCTGTCACTAATTCTGATGACTTCCCTCACCACAGTTCCCACACTATTTCTTGTCTGTCCACCTCTTGATTAGTAGACTCTGGATCCTAAGCCAAGTGGTTTTGTTCGACTGGCCTTCCATCTTGTCTCCTGGATACATAGGACATCCAGCCTCCTCCTTAGTATCATTTCATCCATTCCAAGCTCCATCCTACACTTATTGTAGCAATTCTTACTTCATGTTTGGCAGGTTGATCGATTTTATGTCCAGCTTCCATTCAGAGCTGTCTCAAGTAAATCAAGCTGGGCAACTGAAGACCAGGTGGCCAGTATTTTATTGACAAAAGGCTGCTGAGCTTTATGGCAGGCACACACTAGCCAACAGGGGCATGTACACTCCCTCTCATCGTTATCATGACTCCCTGGCCTAAGTCAGAATAGGCCAGGTCCTCAACCCACTCATCACTGCCAAATACTGATGCCCATTTTTGGAGACATTAGTCAACATGACTTAATCACCTAGAGCCATATTTTACACCATTGAGTGATTAACTCTGCTATGGTGCACAATCTGTGATCCATGTTCTCCTATAGTGAAGATAAGTAGCACCACAGTAGATGCCCAAAGCGGTCTGTGTATACACAACTCTTCCCCCTAAAGGACACTATCTAGAGTCTGTACTGCTGCTTACAACTCCATTCCTGGGTGAGTTTCGAGATGCAAACACTCAGCATGTTTTTGGGAGGTGGTAGGATCCCCACAGAGACAAACTGAGAACATGCAACTCCATACAGGCTTTATCCAGAGGTCAGGATAGAACCTTGTACCTGTGAATGGGAGGCAAGGACCTTAACCATTATGCCAACTGAAGCACATATCTGAGGTGTATTCACTCAGCAATGATGATGATGATGACTAGCCTTCACAATGACGTGCCAGCACTGGCCAGTGCACTTATTAAGCCTTGAAGTGTACTTCAGTCCTCTGCTGCTCCTCTCACTCACAACCCTGGATATTCAAACAAGTATGGGGATGGATGTCAGTCAAACTATACGGTTAAATTCTGGAACAATCTCCCCTTATAGGGGAACATCCATGTCAACAAGCAGTGTATTTAACTACATTAAAGGAACATTTCAACAGATAACAAAATGCAGTTATGTGCAACAAAGTTTTTATGAAACGTGGCTATGAAGCACATTTCATACTGTATTGCTTAACTAGATTCATATTCCATCGGTACACACACATTTGCCTGTCTTGCTTATTAGCTAGTAGACATGTGCTTACTTTACTTACGTAACTAGACAAGAAGCATTATTAGCTCATCTAGATTTGTATCTATATACATACACTTGTTTGTTTGTCAGGATTATTAGCAAGTAGGTATGTTTTCGGTATTAGCTTAACTTGACTTGTACTACATATGTTTAAAAAATGGCTAAAGTGTACATCTTCACCCTGAATGGAGAACAAACATTCACCAGCAAAGCGCTAATGTACAGGTAATGCTCGCTTCACGGCGACATATTAAGTTGCCGTGAAGCTCAGACAAAATGGGTGCCATTTTTTAATGCTTGCTAAGCATGTTTTTTTGATGCTTAGCAAATATAAAATAAAAAAAAAAAAA
Organism: Protopterus annectens; assembly: GCF_019279795.1. NCBI lineage: Eukaryota > Metazoa > Chordata > Ceratodontiformes > Protopteridae > Protopterus > Protopterus annectens. The sequence continues at coordinate 1,335,851,873 of NC_056747.1, forward strand.
AAAGTAAATTAAGAAGAAACATATGTGTAAGTTTGAGCATGTGTCTGAAAAAAGGGAAACACAGACAGCACAAACTAACATCTTTCAACTGTAAAAGGCTGTCCATTAGCACAAATTCCCTAAATGATAAGTATGATGACTGACCATAATCCTCAGCAATTTACCAGCAAATCAATCACTGTTTGAGGGACTGAGCAGAAATATGTGGCAAAATCATGTACAGTAAAGATGCAAGGGGGGAGGGGGTTTGCAATCCTTGCATTTTATTTTTTTTCTTCATTCATTTGCTCACAATGAGACTCAAAGTGGGTATAACTGATGGCTGGGTATTTCAATGCATGTGCGTGTGCCTGTCTATTTATGTTTTATAATGTGTGTGTGTGTGTGTGTGTGTGTGTGTGTGTGTGTGTGCGTGCGCGCGTGTGCACTCATGCATGTGAATGTGTATGTAGACATTATATTCTTACATAACTTATATTTTTGATGTAAAAATACTTTCACCAACAATAATTGCATATGCTACATATTAAATTCTTACATAACTTCTATTTTTGATGTAAAAATACTTCCACCACCAACAATTGCATATGCTACATATTAAATTCTTACATAACTTCTATTTTTGATGTAAAACTTCTTCCACCAATAGCAATTACATATGCTACAATAAGTCTGAAACAACAGAATTAGGAGGAGGAACTACTTTGCATAAAAAACACATAGTAATACAACAGAAAACAATTTAACAGCCCATTCTCTAAGTGAAATAATGACCTCCCTGAAGATCATTATTGCTTATTATACTGTCGCTTGCGTAATCTTTTTTAAACTTATGTATATACAAGACTAATAATGCTTTGAAATGAGCATGTCTGTTTATGTTGCACTCTGCAACTTCTTTCTCCATGCATTGCCACTAACAATGGGATCCCTTCCATTCGGATATCCTCAGTTAAGAAATATGAATATATAAAATAAATACCTTTTACATCTGCATTACATGTTTTTAAGAAACATTACTAAACCCTATTCCCATATAGTAAACATGACCTACTGATAAAATCAGGATAGGGCAACACCATTGCAATTAAATTAAATGCTACATCCAACAGGAGTTAAAATAACTGTGAAACAGCCCTATCATGCTGCAGTGCTAATGTCAAAACTAACAGCTTGGAGAACCTGCCGTTAGAAATACAGTAAGGCTATTATCTTTACTTTTACCATATGTTATCTTTGTATTATCTGCACATTTTTCCAAAATGCATTTTGCCTAACCCCTGTTCTGCTACACTGCCTTTTTGTCTGAAACCCTTTACTGTTACTTGTTAATTGATATCCCTTCTTAACAGACTTTGTACCTGAGTCGTGACTGAAAAGGGTCAGTAGACCACGTCACTCATCCGGTTATCAAATTGTAAATAAATATTAAGAACTTCCAGTCCCATTACTGTTTAGATAAAACTACACTTCACTGCTGACTGGACGTTTGCTATCATTACTTGAGCAGTTTCTATTCAAGAGTGGCTGTCGTGATCCACACCTGGTGCTGCCATCAATTCTATGTATGTAAAGCTTTAAGAAATGATTCCAAATATAAGACAACTGAAACACAGGGCTGTGTTACTCAAATCACTGTTTGTGTAACAGCTGTGCACAATTTACTTTGTGAAAAAATGTGCTTAGCAACTACATAACACCACATTCTAAAGGGCGCAGAAAAGAAAATTACATGCTGATAATAATTATGGATTTGTCTGCACACATCTTCACTTTTCATAACTGATGGACCACATCAGAGACACCAGAGTAGTGCCATGTGGGATGCAGCCTGTTAAATGATGTTGTCAATCATGAAACTGTGGTGCCCCTTTCAAGGTTTTTGTTCTTTAACTGTAAGCAGACATGTAAAGAAAAAGAGAATGAACGGGCAAAAAAGTTGAGGAAAAATGATCACAAAGGAAAGAAAAAGTACAGATGGAAAACAACTAGAAGTGACAGACACACTGAGGAATGGCTAGTCTTTCACCCCAGCTGTGTGGCACAGAGGACTGGAGCACTAAACATGGCCCAGTGATTAGAATCTGATTAGTGGCTCAGGTGGTGGAGAAGCCATTGGGGGGGGAGGGTAAAAATAAGTGGCATATGTCAGCTTACCCATCCTGAGGGAGGTAATGGGTTCTGCTGGCAAACAGGGCTTGTCTCAGTTGAGGCTGTGACATGTTTACTTACTGGCAGACTACCATTCTAATGATGGATGGGAGGACAGCATGAACAAGCTGATGTCAAGAGTGATGATGCCAGAGACGTCATGCGTAATCTCCCTAGTTATTCTCTGCCACCGCATTTTAAACCTCCCTACACTGTATAAATGATGCCAACCTACCAGTCCCTGCCTCTGTTAAAGGAGGACTGGTAGCCTTAGGGATAGTACAGCACAAATTCATTCTGTGTAGAGACGGCTCACCTACAGGGATACACAGCCCCTGCCTGGAAAGATAAGTGCAGGGCGGTGTCCAGTAGTCTTGGGGTAGTAGACCACAAATGTTCCCTGCTTGGAAATTGCATGCCTATCTGCATGTACAGCAGGACCTAACCAGACCCAACACTGGAAAATAAGGGTGAAGACAGGAACAAATAGACCATCGTTGGGTATACGCATGCATCAGTGACAAGTGGGTAAGTGGGCAAAAAAATCCCAGTCTAACAATTAAGAAGAAAGGGTTAATATTAAGCCACAAAGGAATTAAAACATACAGTCCTGACCTTGGTTTTAAGACTCCTTTTTGAAAACTGTTACTCTTAGGAAGTCACTTCAGTAGATTGTACTACTGGCCAGTGTTGAGAAGATACATGTGTCTAATGAGCTTACCTGGGTAACAAAGCAATAAAAAAAGTTCTGATTCAGTGAAATGTTGATATACAAGTGAGTGGCATGTGAAACTGACACACCTAGCCAAAGTGCTAAGACCTTAGTATTAAAATATTATGTAGGTTCTAAAGTAGAAAGGCAAGATTCCTCCTAAAGAAGATTTGCAGACAAACCTTCATGAAATATTCTACGTCTAACATGTAGGCTTCTGATATTGATTAAAAATGCTCAAGAACTTCCAAGTTCCTCCAAAAGTCAGGACTACAATAAAGTCAAATGGTGAATCAGGCAATGAGAAATCCTCAACTCTTCAGGGCAATTAGGTATTCTAGTCTGTTAAATTAGTACTTATGTCATTGTTTATTTTAAACAACTCAAATGAAGAACTAATGCAAAAGGCACAGAGGCAACAACAACAAAAAGTCCCAGACAAACCAGAATCTCCACTGCATAATTCCTTGAACCTCCTTGAAAGGAGGTCAATGGGATACATACAAATGACTCTTTTTGGTTGTGTCTTTTGGCTTTTCCCGGTTAGCGGTCGCCACAGCGGTACTCCGGTCCGCTAATGATTGTCAGTAGATTTTTACGTGCCGAGTTGCCAGCCCTGACGCACAACCTTCAACGAAGGTATGCCCATTCACGCATGTCTCCACACAGAAGACTCTCTAGCTGAGAATCGAATGGGACATCTTGCTGTGAGGCGAAATGACTCTGATATAAAAGTGTTCCAGGTTACATAGCTTCCAAATGCTCATGCATTCAAACCAATACAGCCAAAGCTCACTATCTGTTTTGGATTTACCGATAATACTCTTCCCATATACTAGCATTACAGCAAAGTGCGTCAGTGCTGCAGGTCCAAGTCTCCCTACTTGTGAAACAGCCACATAGGATTCCCTTTCCAGTCTAACCTGAAAAAATGATGTTCCTGACTATAACAAGCTCCTTGATCAAGAAAATATGAACTAATGTTTTTTGTTCTGGAGTAAAAGTAAAAAGATCTTGAAAGAAGGCAAACTGAGCAAATAATGAAATGGCTAGAACTGCTAACATTAGCTTTGCAAGCAATTCACTTAATATATGAAATGATACCTTGCTCCGGTTGTGTACAGGGATAAAGCCCTGATTACAACCCAGTCAGCCTGGGTTCGATTACTGGATCATTAGAATGACAGAGTGACGGTGTGGATGGAAGTGCCCCTGGGTTAGGGGGGTGTTCACTGATGATGTTCCCTAACATGAGGGGTGGTCCAAAGTGTGGTGTTGCCCTTGGATATAGTCAACGAGAGTGAGGCGCAGGGAAAAGGAGTTGGTAGGGCATATACAAGAAGCCCCCAGATGGAGGCAGAGATACCCAAGCCCCAGGATGTCCTTAGGATCCATGAACAGCCACAGCAATACTGCAGTAAGTCTATCAAGTAGTAGGATGGCTTATAGACTCGGCATGGACAAGGGGCACTTGACAGCCAGACCAGTAGGATGAGTTCCAATGAGACAAAAAAAAAAAAAAAAAAAAAAGGGGAAAAAACAATACAAGATGATACTTGTCAATTACTAATAATCTTCATGAATCAGTTAAGCTTATGCAAGCTACAAGTCATCGTAAATGGACAATTTGATACAGCATTAGAATGACAGATACAGTCTTGTCTGTAATTTAGTACAAATAATTAAGGCTATGAGCTGCTAAAGGTGAGTCATCCTGTAAGTCCAAGGTTTGAATCCCTCAGTGACCACTTGCCTGCTGTGCAACTCTTAGCAAAAAACTTAAGTAGATACTGCTTGAGGGCAAGAATTAAAATAGAGAGGGCCTGTGTCTAGTGGGGCAAACTGTTTAAATTAATGAAATAAAAGAAAACAACATTTTATTTATTTCTTAAACAATGTTGCTAGAAAATTAATACATACAGAACAAATCACAAGGAACAAGTAGCCAACTCCGTATCACAAAAGGTAAAGCCCTGACTATGACTCAGGTGACCACAGTTCAACTAGCAGCTCAGCTACCTTTTGCATCTGGCCAGAGTAATGATGAAGCATCAGCTTAACAGGGTGCACAAGGGGCATGGACAGTTTATAAGCACAAACAGTGGTGACACTGGACCTGACACAAGAGGCCACCACACAGATGGGGTGCATTACTCTTGTGGAGCAACTCATGCCCACTAATAATTTGCCCTGCAGAACATACCCACCTAAAAACATTAGCCTTGCAGAGCACGCCCACTTAAAAACATTAGCCCTGCAGAGCATCCCCACATAAAACATTAACCCTGCAGAGCACATCCACCTAATAACATTAGCCCTGCAGAGCAAGTCCACCTAATAACATTATCCCTGCAGAGCACACCCACCTAAAAACATTAGCCCTGCAGAGCACACCCACATAAAACATTAGCCCTGCAGAGCACACCCACCTAAAAACATTAGCCCTGCAGAGCACACCCACATAAAACATTAGCCCTGCAGAGCACACCCACCTAATAACATTAGCCCTGCAGAGCACACCCATCTAAAAACATTAGCCCTGCAGAGCACTCCCAACTAACAACATTAGCCCTGCATGGCACATCCACCTAATAATATTAGCCCTGCAGAGCACACCCACCTAAAAACATTAGCCCTGCAGAGCACGCCCACCTAATAATATTAGCCCTGCAGATCATGCACACCTAATAATATTAGCCCTGCAGGACACATCCACCTAAAAACATTAGCCCTGCACAGCATACCCACCTAACAATATTAGCCCTGCAGAACATGCCCACCTAAAAGCATTAGCACTACAGAGTACGCCCACCTAAAACCATTAGCCGTGCACAGCAAGCCCGGCTAATAACATTAGCCCTGCAGAGCAAACCGACCTAAAAACTTCACCCTGCAGAGCAGGCCCACCTAATAACATCAGCTCTGCAGAGCATGCCCACCTAATAACATCAGCCTTGCAGAGTTGACAGATCTTTCTTGAACTCACCCTCACATACCCTTCCATCAGCCCCAACCCTTGCTTCCTTCACCTTCCTTAAACTGCACCTAGAGCAATAATGCACTGGAGATGCAAATTAAAATATCTACCCCTCTGATTACCTTTGCTTATATCTGAAGTGCAGTACGCCCTGTAATACATCAAAGTAAAATAATATATTGTTGTGTATATAAATGACATTCTTCTGCCTTATACTGACATTTGTACATTGCTGTTACTTGCACGTTACTGCATCGTACTGCCTTTAGTTGTACATTTACTGCATGTTATTCTTGTTAAACTTTTCATTCTCTGCAACAAGGTCATGATTTAAAAGTGGCCACAGTCACCAGTTCACCTACCTGTTAAACAAAATAATAATAACTGTAATGAAAGTTGGAGACTCCCTTCCTACCCACCCGCTCCCACTCCCAAGTGCTCTTGGGGTATCTAGGCTGCTAAGTGAACCAGGATTTCTCGCACTACAGCTACAACCTCTTCCCCATGGTAAATCTGGAGTACTGTCTTCCATAATACTTCATACATAGCAATTAAAAGATTCCCGTTTTTTTGGGAGTACAGGACAAAACTTAAGGATCAGCTCTGAGCCCTTTCTTATTTGCAATGGTGATGGACAGGTTGACAAATGAGATCAGGCAGGACTTCCCGTGGACTATGATGTTTGCAGATGACATTGTGATCTGTAGTGAGAGTAGGGAACAGGTGAAGAAGACCCTGGAGAGATGGAGATATGCTCTAGAGAGAAGAGGAATGAAGGTCAACAGGACTAAGACAGAATAAATGTGTGTGAATGAGAGGGAGGATAGAGGAATGGTGAGGATGCAGGGAGTAGAGGTGGCGAAGGTGGATGGGTTTAAATACTTGAGATCAATAGTTCAGAGTAATGGCGAGTGTGGAAAAGAGGTGAAGAATAGAGTACAGGCAGGATGGAGTGAGTGGAGAAGAGCATCAGGAGTGATTTGTGACAGACTAGTACCAGTAAGAGTTAAAGGGAAGGTCTACAAGAGGGTAGTGAGTCCAGCTATGTTATATGGGTTGGAGACAGTGGCATTGAGAAAAAGGCAGGAGTTTGAGCTGGATGTGGCAGAGTTAAAGATGTTAAGATTTGCACTGTGTGTGACAAGGGTGGACAGGATTAGGAATAAGTAATATTACAGGGTCAGCCCAGGTTGGAAGGTTTGGAGACAAAGCCAGAGAGGTAAGATTACATTGGTTTGGACATGTGCTGAGGAGGGATGCTGAGTATATTGGGATAAGGATGAAGCTACCAGGTAACAGGAAAAGAAGAAGGCCTAAGATAAAGTGTATGAATGTGGTGAGAGAGGACATGCAGGTGGTTGGTTTGACAGAGGACCGGAAGAAATGGAAACAGATGATCCACTGTGGCGACCCCTGATGGGAATAGCCGAAAGAAGATGATGACGGGACAAAATTTGTTGCATGTATCTGAGAACTCAAACACATCACGCATCAAAGATACAAGTTCAAAATATGTAAACTAAGTGTAAACTGCTGAAATGTCCCATACAGTTTTTGAAATGTTTGCCTTTAAAAGAAACATTATACGATCTGTCAGCAGAATAATGAAGATTGTTCAACTCCTAATGATGGAAGTCAGTATGGGACTGTGAAATTCTAGCAATCACAAGTGAGTCCCAAGTAATATTTTGTGTTTAACCTGATGAATTGTGCACTGCCACCCTTAGCTGTCAATATTCTGAACACAAACATCTAGAGGCATTTTGTGCATCAGTGCTAAACAAGGTGCCATTAACCTTCTCACCATTCATTTTAACAGCTGCCAATAAATCTGACATAGTGCTTCATGTCCCTGCCCAAGTAGCTGACACACACACACACACACACACACACACACACACACACACACACACACACACACACACACACACACACACACACAGATTTGATTTATATACAAACACACACGCCTGGGGAAGGCTGGCATAGGTTTACTAACTATGCCCCCTTCTGCCCACGCTATAAGGTAGTTTCCACTGCCACGAACCCTTACTTATCAACTACTATAAGGCCCTTATAAAGGGTGTCCAGTCCTACTGTGTAATGTTATTATCCAAATGGTAGTCTGACCAAGCAAGGGTATTCCAGCGGCCTGTACAGTGTCACCAAATAGATATGCAAGTACTCTAAGAGCTTAAATAGGTCTCACAAATATCAGCCACAAAGACAGGTTTAAATATATTTAATGTTGTTGTCTTTCAGCTTTTCCCGGTTAGGGGTCGCCACAGTGGAACTTCGGTCCACTAATGATTGGTAGTAGATTTTCACGAATGCAGAGGTGCCATCTCGGTGTCCAACCTTCAATGAAGACATGCCCTTTTACACATGTCTTTCGAATGCCCACCCAACCGCGGGGAGGACATGCAGACTCCACACAGAAGGCACTCCCCGCACCCGCCGAGAATATATTTAATAATAAATAATAAAAGAACCAGAGAATACTCAGTACACAAACACAGTTACTTCAGAGTTCAAAATCACAGGAAATATTTAAAACAACCCTGCAGGACAGTCTCAAATAAAGAAAACATCTAAACTAATCTTTACTATATTCCTATCTGAATCTAAAACGAGTTACTATGCCCTAAAACAATTTACTTACAGGGCAAGGCAAGTGCAGATGTAATGATGACAGGATGTTTCTAGGTCAAAGACAAAATACAAAATGCCCAGTCTCTCTCTGAGAGAGTTCTTAAATTAATATCAACCATTACTGCTAGGTTAGTTTGGATGACATCACTTTTTGTCACCTGACTTCAGTTCCCAAGCTAAACCAGAAACTAACAGAATTTAACATATCTGTGTTAAAAATACATCTCTCTCAGATGTTTATCAGAACTGGAAGTCGTAAAACAATAAAACACTTTTTACATTTTAAACCTAGTAATTACTTCTCTCCAAGACCATACAAAAAACTTCTAGTTCTAGACATTGTGTCTGTTACACTGAAACTGAGAGATTACTTCTCTTGTTTACGGCCCAGCTATAAGGTAACTTAACCTCAACTATTCTCACGTTTTGCAAGTTAACCCTTTTTATGTTCTAGTTTCTACTGTTAAAACATACACCACATAGTTTATATGCATTTCTGTTCTAAGTCAGCTGTGGTTACATTTTAGGTCAGTACTGTATAAACCCTGTTCAGCACATACTTCTGTATAAATCATATCAATATTCACAAATGACATATAATTATTTACAAAATTCCAGATAGCTGGGCTGGCAGCGTCACAGTATAATGTTCAAAAACAGGCCTGTTTGCATTATCTTTCAGCAGAGTAATGAAGGTTGTTCAACTCCTAATGATGGATGTCAGTGGGGGACTGTGAAGTTCTAGCAATCCCAAGTAATATTTTGTGTTTAACCTGATGAACTGTGCACTGCCACCCTTAGCTGTCAATATTCTGAAGACAAACATCTAATGATACTTTGTGTATCAGTGCTAAACAAGGTGCCATTAACCTCACCATTCATTTTAACAGCTGCCAATAAATCTGATGCGGGTACATCTCTGTCAAACCACCTAAAAAGTTCATGTTTCATAGTTAACAACACCTGTGTTCTGATCTAGTGACCAATATGAAATAGTTACCCCAGTAAACGGTCGGTAAAACAATGGTCATCTATTCTGCAACCTAATCATCACAGTTACATCAAAGAATTCAGTAAGGTAACCCAAACACCTCTGAAACAGCAAAACCCAGAAAAGAAAATTAAATTAAGGTGTTTGCTAAGAAAAGAAAAAATGTTCACCAAAACATAGCAACTTCACAAATATTAGAAAAAATGTCAATACATTCCACTTCCTGATGTCAGACTCACACAGGGGTAAAGGCAAGCATACATTTTGTACTCAGTAACCATGTTTTGAACAGCTCTCAGAAACGCTACAGGATACTAAAACCAGAAGTTGTCTAGAGCTGTCTATAATGCAAATGACTGCACAACTGCAGAAAGACATGGCTTAATCATTTTCCAACACCTGCTTTACCCTATTCAGGATCACAAGAGAACCAATTTTGTACTTGACACCAATCTGCTGAAGGATGCATACACAATTGTGCACATTCTATACATATATCTGTGGGCAATAAGAGGACTGACAATTCAATGCTTTCACATCTCTGGGATGTGGGAGGAAAGCGAAGAACCAAAGAAAACCCCATGCAAGTAACAAAGAGTACACATTTATAGTTCAGAGAGAAGGCACCACAGTGTAAACTGAACCAGGCAAAGAGCTGGAATGCAGCAATCCTAACTGTTGCATTACTATGCCATGATACAGAAATGACCACTCATGTAAAATATATTTTTTTATAGTTCTAGATGTCAAAAACTGAAAAAAAATGTACATACATTTCGTAATGTTTACAGGCCAGCATTTGAAGAAATGTACACATTTTTATAATGCAACATGAAAGGGTCTATATTAAATCAGCAAACCCTTAAAATAGCGAACTCTGATTTATCGACCCTTTAAAACCGAAACCTTAAAATCCCGAAGACACGGAACAGCGACATTTTTCCCAGGGAAAAAAAACTGCTGGGGCGTTTTCGGGACTTTGCCATTTCCTCCACTGTGGTGCAATCTCTGAGTTGGTGTATTTAAGTAGGCGGGTGTGGGGGGGCACAGCCCCCCACTTTATTTGGTGTTTTGAACTTTTTTTTTTTTGGAACAGCAATTCCCTGGGAATCGCTGTTCCGTGTCTTCAGGATTTTCAGGTTTCAGTTTTAAAGGGTCGATAAATCAGCATTCGCTGATTTAAAACAGACCCAAGATGAAATGCAGTGGGAGAGAGGCACCAATACAAATCTGAGTGTGCAAATACAACTGCCTGGCAGCTCTTGAAAGTACCCATACAAATGAATATCACATCTGTGGATGCACAAATGACCTTAACAATGACACTATAATAGCTTTTCACAAAAGTTTTCTAAAAGGCGTGTAAAGTAAGAGCATAAAAAAATGAAGCCAATTTTGTTTCAGTTGAACTAAATCAGAGAACTGGGAAAAACTAACCCTGTTATTCAAAAACATTGTATGCAGTTAGCCCTTTAAAAGGGCAAAGCACATTACTTATCTGCTGTCCTGACAGTAGTGTGATTCATAAAACTATATCATGCTACTGTCAGCGCTAAGGACAAGCAACATGACACACAATCAAACTACATGATTAATTTAGTGGTTTGCCTTGCCAAACTAGTTTATTACACTAAAAATTCCAGTGCCATGCTAAAGAGCATTGTGAGAAGGCCCGCTACCATTCATTAACACAACACCAGCAGTCAGAACTAGATAATAATGCTTTTGTGTACATGTAGTCCCCCATCAATGTCCACTAGTATAATGTCATATCAGGGATGATATATGCTGACCTGAAGCTACACCAGCACTGTAAGCATAAGGAATACCAGGGATGACATATGCTGACTTGATGCTACACCAGCATTGTAAACATAAGGAATACCCATGATACCAGGGAAGGTACTTCGATTCGGAAACATTCAATGCAAGTGAACCTCAAATACCTATTCCTGGCATGCTCCAATGAATGATCTGCCTACTGTGTAACCCCAAAAGTATTCTGAAGCTGGTTGTCCACATAGCACCATCAGTATGTTAGCTGTAACTCTGATACAAGGCAAGGAAATCTTTGTCATGCATGCATTGCTACAACCACAAACATTGTGGGGATGAGCTACTAAAGCACAGTTAAATGTGTTAATGTAAAGGACCTCTGAGCCATCCCACATACAAAAAAAGGTTAGTACACAACAGTGCTTGCAAATATCATTGTCCTTGCCTACCACCTCCAGAATCTCTGGGGTCTGTAACCAGCTCCACCAGTATGTTGGAACTAATGCTGCAAAAGTATTTGGACTATTAGCCATTAGTGCCTACAGTAAAAGTTCCAACACAGAGGTGAAATGCTACTGACATCACACAGCCCAAATGCCTTCAAAGGGCAACTCCATTGCTAGAGGTTTTACACTGGTGATCCACTCTAGTGTAAACCTTAAGGGTTGTGGTGTACACAGCCCAAAACTCGGTTCCCATTTTAGAATCTGGTGGTTTGAGAAATCTCAGAGCCCTATTTTTGGAATTGGGTGTCGAGTTCTGCTTGGGGCATAACGTCATTAGGACCACAGTGCAATAGTGGCTCTTTCGTGCAGATGCACTCGTGCACTATAATAACCGAGTGCAAATAATATCTAACCAATCTCCTCATGAATGTATATACACAAAAACACTGGTGATGTTTGTTTTTGTGTCAGTGACATTATGTTTTTTAAGTTTGATGTTTGCAAGTGGAGAAACACAATTTTTTTAATGTCTTGGCTGTCAGAGTCGTAAATGCAGCAATTTGAGCTGAATTTACTGCTGGGGTAAACAGATCTTTCGGTGGTACTGGCTATATTAAACGACCAAGAGGAATTCTCAATTTAGCCAGATAAACAACTCAATTTCAGAACTATTTTTAAAAGCAATGTATAGCAGCTTGTAATTTGAAGTAACTGGTGTCATAACTTTATCATACATGTTCTGCAGATCCCAAAAAGAGTCAAACCCAAAGGCACAGCAACAAATGATGGTAACACAACTAAGTAAATCTTTATCAATGGTTAATTAAGGCACTCCTAAGACACCAAAGCGATGCCAAATCAATGTTTTGAGCTGGTAAATAGCACATTAGGATTGACTCCTATAACCTTTTCCTGCATACCATACAATCCAATAATCTAATCTCTGTATGTTCTTGGGTTATACTATGGGAAAAAAACAGAAAGTGCACCACTATGGGAAAAAAACAGAAAGTGCACCATTTCGGACTATATTATCTATTTATCCTTAATCTGGGCTAAAAAAACATAAATTTACTACATAACAGAATTTAGGGCATATATGCATATGTGTATGTGTGTGTGTATATATATATATATATATATATATATATATATATATATATATATATATATATACCTACAGACACATAACATACAAGTGAGATTTCACTCTGCTGTTATCCATTAATTTAAAAGAAATACAAACTGGTTGTTGGTACACATAGATGAGAACAGTCATTTTCTATCACAAATCCTTATTATGCATGTAACATACGTATATTCTTTAATTCTACCACAGACAAACTGTTATTTCAAAACAGATGATAATTGCAAGTGTTGAACAATTATTTTATTAAACTACAGTAATCAAATATCAGGTTTGGTGGCATATAGGATTAAAGCTCTGACTGTAGCCTAAGTGACCCATTTTCAATAAGCAACTAAAGCAGCTGTCAAATCTGGCATGGGAGGTTGGGTGTGCCCATTCGGGGGGGGGGGGGGTAAGATGCCCACTTGGAGGAGGATGGGTTATGATGAAAAAGACATGGATTACAGAGGCTTTAGGATCAGCAAGCCATTGGCGGTAATCTGTACAGTGGATGTGCTACAGTATATTTTTAAACAGCAAAAGTGTTGTGAACCATGTAATAACATGGTTTGCCCCCCTCCCCCCAGGAAATTCAGGTAGGGTTAAAGGCCATCATAAATTCCTCACAGACTGAATGCTAGCAAGCAACAACACAAGCAACCATCATGGCTGCTATTTAATGACTGCTCCTCCAGACAGCTCTCTCCCCCATTGCTCTGGAGGACTTCCCATCATGCAGGAACAAATGGGCTCAAGTCCAAATGAGGAGGCTGATGGTCAGCTGGCATGGGATCAAAAAACAATTAGAAAAAAAATCCTGTACAAAAATCAACACTAACAAAAGAAGAACACATTTGTACATCATTTAAGGGAACAGTGATAATTAGCAATGAAAAGGTTAGGCAGATAAGTCAAAAAGACAAGCAAAACTAGCTGAAAGTTTACGACAATTCCATACATACATTTTACTTGGTCCTTCTCCTAATAGGTACCTACAAGTACTATCTTAAATGATGTCAACATGCCATAACTCCCATCCTCTTCGTGCAAGAAATCTGGATAAAGCCTAAAATAATGAGGGGGCAAAGACCCAAAAATAAGGGCAGGCTTCAAATATTGCTCTTATAAACTTAGAAAGTTGCCAGAGCAACAGGACTTGTGTTGGCATGTATTTTCTGAAGGATGTAAAGTCTGAAACTCAAACATATGTCATTATTTCCAGACATCAATCCACTCTGATTTGCCATAAATCCACAATTTTTATGAGGAACAGACCAAAAATATGAGCCAAAAATATGGACAGATAGGAGGTATGCACCATGAACACCAACATCCCAGCATAATAAATGTATATAGGTAACTTGAAATGTTTATATACACAAATACACCCACACACACTCTGCATGTTTCTGAAATCCGGTATTTATTGTGGGTGCAAATCAGCACTTCCCTGCAGTAAGCACCTCTGCTGGCCCACATTGGCAAAGCTCAATTCATTCTCTCACACACATGAACACAATGAAACACATACACATACCTATTACCTGTTCCTAAGTTGAAAGAATGCCCTTGATCTATCTTCTTATTTTTCCGTTCCCCTCATAACTTACAGATAATTACAATCAGTCAATAACACTAGATAGAAGACTTTTATTCTCATTATAGTTCATGAATTGCATTGTGATGCTGCACCACTGGTTGTATGAACTTTTGAATATTGAAAAAAATCACCCTGATGTCATCCCGCATTCTTCAGCACAGTTGTTTCAATTGTTCACACCCCCATCCTTCACAACTGCCACTGAGTTTGACCCCTGCTCTGTTCTAAATTTATCTCATGGACATTTACAGTCAATAATGCCAGACTTTAAGACTTTCAGACTTACAGCTCACAAAATACAACCCAAAGCAAATCCTCTCAGCACAAGGGACTACAGATCTAGATCTAGATCCAGGTTGCCAACTAGCTGCTTTCCATATCAAGGGTATGACCTTTGAAGCTTTTTTCTCCCAAAGTGTTGTTATAAGGTGTTTAACTGACTTGGGGTACAGTTTGAAGAGTATCCCAGGTCTACTGGTGGTGCAGAGGTCTAAACCTCAGCATTGTTAACAAGTAATTTTGTGTACAAAAGGTGAAGATTTCAAAGCTTTTTCCCTGGTGTTTATGGTACAACCCCACCAATCTTCCATCATTTGTGTCACAAAATTGTTGTTCTTTTCACTTTTTTAATTGTTTTATAGAATCCCAGGTGTCGAGTGTCCCCTCCTCTGCATGTCTTTTGTGCTGCCAAATTATTTTTCTATTCACTTTGAATTGTTTAATAGTATTCGGTGTTTACTTGGTATCCTCCAATACTGCAGGATTTGCTCATTATTCTATTGTAGTTTTGGGAGTTTACAGTTACAACAGGCCCCCCACCCCATACATATACACACACACACACACACACACACACACACACACACACACACACACACACACACACACACACACACACACACACACAAAACTCATTTCTCTTCCTAGACTCAAACATCCAGTAACAAACACACACCCTTCACTACCTGTCCAATGAGCACCTTGTCATTTACCTCTAACATGATCTCACCCAGTGAAGGTAGTGAGTGAACACCAACGTTTTGCTGTGGTTATTAACATGACCGTCTGAGCCTACTTGTGCAGCCGAGTTATTCAATCACTTGACTGTGTAAATGCTTTACTACACGCATTTCTAGGGGGGAGCACATCCAATTAGTACAGGCCACTCCCCCGACTGCCTCATTAGCATTCACTTTAGGCCATAGGCCATACAGAGAAGTCAAAGCAGTCCTGCACCCCTTCATGGTACAGCTGTCTATGAATCAGAAATGGTTAACGTGAGCAGTAAAACAGGCTCACCACTCAAGGTAACCTTTCTGAAGCTCCACTATATTTTTTGTGCATACACTGTAGAAATTTACCTTTTTTTCTTTCATACTTTGTAAAGAAATAGAAAATGCAGTCTG
Organism: Protopterus annectens; assembly: GCF_019279795.1. Classification (NCBI taxonomy): domain Eukaryota; kingdom Metazoa; phylum Chordata; order Ceratodontiformes; family Protopteridae; genus Protopterus; species Protopterus annectens. Next base: position 1,335,867,713 of record NC_056747.1, read on the forward strand.
TGTTTTTTATTTGTTAAATTAAGTTTAGATTTCTTTTTCTAAAGGAAAACAGTTGAAATTCAAAGCAATAATGGTACCATGACTTCCATATACCGAAACAAACCATTCCCTTGTCAGCTTGCCATCTACCACTAGATTAATAAGTTCCAAAGGACTCCATGAACTAAGCAAGGCTGTTGTCAGGTAGGAAACTGCTATTAATGCAAGAATACCTATCTTTTTCTTACCAACATAATTTTAGCACATGTGGCACTTGAAGTATGTCTGGCATTTTAAAAGCAATCGCTATGCCTTATTAAGCTTGCAAATAAACAACTTCAGTAGGCTATACAAGTCACAACCCCCCCCCCCCCCCAACCTGTCAACCTCTTAGAGCAAGAAATCTGGACAAAGCCATAAACAAAGACCCAAAAATAAGGACAATTTTTAAATATTGCTATTATAAACTTAGAAAGTTGATAGAAAAAAAGATTTTGCATTAGCATGAATTTTGTGAAAGGTATGAAGTCTGAAAGTCAAATGTCATTTTCTAACTTCAGTCTTTAATGATTTGCCTCTAATTTGCCAGAAGACCACAATTTTTTGAAAAATGGACCAAAATATGAGGCAAAAATCTGGGCATTCTGCAAAGATCTGTACAGTTGAGAGGCATGCAGTTATCTGCAGCCAAAAAAGTGAGAGTTTAAGAGACTGACATTAGGGAAAACTACAAAAATTGTATTTATATGTGTATGTGGCTTGTGTGCGTGTGCATGTGTGTGATCTGGTGTACGACAGAAAAAATATATAGTGCTACAGGTTTACAGAACTTAATTATAAACGTTTCCTAATCCTAGAGTTCAAGATATTTCATGCATCACACACAAATCAGACCCCAATATATTCATTCACCTTTCTTTTCTCTTGTTTTTAGGTTATAAACACAGTTTCCCACTTGCATACGTTTCTACTGACTGCAATTTAAGGTAATTTGGGTAGGTTGTGGTGAATGAACCACGTTGGGAATGATTTTCTCCTAGTTTTCCTTGGGAAAATTTTAATCCCATCACCACCTTTTATTGATGTTTAGGTTACAGTTTAGTGTTGTTTTCTGTTTATTTAATTTGTTTAGAAAGTTGGTATCAAATCTGCTTTGCTAGTAGTGCTGTATTCAGGCTGACTAGTTGCAGTCTGTTATCTTTTGTTTTTAATTCTCAAGTTTTAACTTTTTTAATTCTAGTAGGAATGAATTTTATTTCCAGGTGGTTAACTCAAATGGGTAGTTTTGCTTTAAGGAGATGTATACATGGAATTTAGTCTACAGTGTATAAATTTCCTTTTTTTTTACATTTTAATGACAACATAATCTGTGATTCATTTCTAAACTCTTATTTGTTAAAGTAAGTGCAGATTTAGGTTTAGGAGGTTGTTTTATGTGGGATAGAGCATTTTGGAGTTGCTATCTTGTAGACACAGTGTGTAAACCTGCAGTTTAGCTTTTAGCTAGTTTAAATCTGGAGGGTTTAGAGCAATTTTGGTAGTTCCAATGACACAAGAATGTTGTGCAAAACATGTTGATGGGCCAAAACCGCAGATAAATGCTGATGAAATGCCAACAAGTATTTATAAAATAGACACGTTTTACTAGACATTTGCTTTTACCACCCTGTTTATTTGAACTGTAGTTAACTGTACTTACTTATTTATTAACTGGGGTAGAACACTGGTCCATGTGGACCTTCTTCAAGCTCAGTCCAGGAACACTGCCTGGTTAAGTGACTTGGTCAGCATCACACAGGCAAATAAAATCTGAAGGAATCAAACCCTGGATCGCAGCAAGCAGCTTGTTAGCAGGTTTATATATCAAAATATTGAAAACTCAAACTATTAAACCTCAAATTATCTAAAACACAAAGCAAAGAACACTGACAACTCATAATAATGAATCACAAAATATCTAAATTATATCCACCTGACAATAACCTTTATTGTACACCTTAACTACAAAACCAAGATAAAGTATCATCTTGGTAGTGTCAGGGTAAGAGGTTTCAGTAGCATAATGTGTAAGGGTAGAGTTAGGGTTAGCACACGAGTAAGATGGTGCCCCCGCCCCTAACCCTACACCTTATGTTACTAAAATACCCTTTCCCTAAGAGTACCACTACACAAGAAAAATAACACTGAACTCACAATGCCAAACTTGCAAAACATTAAATCTATCCCCTTACCTAACCCCACCCATGAACACACACACATTCACACTAAGCACTATAAACTTTTCAGTTCATCTATGTGTGTGTGCACACACATATATATATATATATATATATATACACACACACACACACACATACATACACGTGTGTGTGCGTATATACATATATATATATATATATATATATATATATATATATATATACATACACACACATACATACACGTGTGTGTGCGTATATACATATATATATATATATATATATATATATATATATATATATATATACATACACACACACATACATACACGTGTGTGTGCGTATATATATATATTTATATGGGTCTACTACTATTCACTGAAAGCACATTTCACTGAAAATCAAATTAGTGTGCACTTTTCAGTGAAAGCTCAATTCACTGAAAACACAATTCACTGAAACACATTTCAGTGAAAGTTATATGTGGCCTTTTTCCCCACTGTAGTGCGACTCTGGAGTTAGTATATATATAGTAAGGGGGGGTGTAGGGTGTGGGTGGCGTAGCCCCCCACATATTTTAAATATTTTGAACTATATACATGGATACTTGCAATTCCAATATATTACTGTTCTCTGAACATAATATATACTTACAATATGTGGGGGGCTATGCCCACCACACCCCCCATTGTGAGGGGTGGTGCCCCCACACACCCCCTTACTATATATACTAACTCCAGGGTCACACTTTAGTGGGGAAAAGGCCATATATAACTTTCAGTGAAATGTGTTTTCAGTGAATTGAGCTTTCAGTGAACTGTGCACAGTCATATGTGTTTCAGTGAAATGTGCTTTCAGTGAATAGTAGTAGATCCATATATATATATATATATATATATATATATATATACACACACACATATACACACACACATATACACACACACATATATATTAATATACATCTATGTGACGTCTAGATTGGCTGTGGGTGTGGATACATGTTCACGTCTGTGTCTGGTATAGAAGCTCATCCATGGCAGGGTGCTGTAAACATTAGCTCTAGATGATGGTCAGGATGGTCACTGTTAATGTAACACCCTGACCCCATGTGCAAAAAGGCGGGTTATGGATAGATATATATTGTGTGTGTGTGCACACATACATAAATAATTAAGGCATTCAGCAAAACTGTATACCTCCATGCAAAGAGCGATCATGACCCTTACTTAACTTACAAAAAGTCTATGTGATCCAATGCAATGAGATTTAAGCACACCTCTCCAATAAGTGGTAAAGCTCATAAACTGATGTTACTCCAAGGTGCAGGGGACTGTCACTTTAAAAATACTACTCTGTGTACACACAGACTCAGAACCTTCACTGGGTGGAGTAACAAGCAAAACAATTAAAAACTACTTTTAACTGTTAATTAAACACTAGACTGAAAGCTTTTTATCAAAGTTTTGAACCTGTGATGCACTTACTAAGCTGTTGACCTTGCCTTTCTTTGCTCAACCGTCTCTACCTGGGTAGTGGTCAGGTTGACAGAAAGGACTGCTGCTGGTGTTGGTCACCCTGGACTATCTGTTGTCAACCAGAAAATAACAGCTTCAGTCCCGAAACCATTGAACATGTTGGAAACAAGCTGAAGATCTACGTCACTCAAAGTCCTTCTGCTGGGGTTGTGGGTTTCTGCAGAAACAGTCTTTGAAGACTCCTCACATCTGGATGAAGGAAAGTGGTCTTGGAGAGAGATGAAATCAATAAAGGGTGGTCCGATTTAATTAAATGGAGTGAGAGTACTCCAGGAGTGAACTGTACAGAAGTGTTGAATCATGCCACGATGGCAAGTTCATCTGTGGCATCATAAGTGAGTGAGAATGCCTACATCTGATGCTGTGGAAGCCAAGTTCTGAACTCCATCGCCAGACATTTCTTCAGCATATTTCTGTATTTTCCTTAAAAAGATGCTCTGAAGTACAGCTTCTGTGTGGCATAGTTTAATGCCACTAAAGACCAATGGACAGCATAGTTGCTTTTCCAGCTTATTCAGTGCTCACAACTGTCTGAAATATGGAGAGAGAGTGTACTTCAAGACCACTGCAGAGACAGTGACACATGGCTAGTGAAATAACTAAAGCCAGGATAAACTGACCACTGTTTGCAGCTGATTGTGGCAACCAGTGCTTTATGCTGTGGGACAACTGTTTCAGTGGGGATGACTTTGCAATCACTGATTCTACCCCAGTCTCCTTTCCTTACTAGGAGGAAGTCTACCTGAGTTCCATGTTGGCCACTCTTGTATGTGATCTTGTGACTGCCTCTCTTTCTGAACCTCTTGTTGGCTACTATTAAGCCATTTGCCAGAAAGAAGTCTAGAATGGCCTTTCATTCTTTATTCCTGTTACCCCACCTATGTGGACTCAGGCAGTCCTCATATCCTGTTCTGTCTATCCTGATATCTGTATTTCAAGTCACTCATTATCAACATCAATTTATGTTGTTCTCTGACATAAGGCAGACTGATGCTAATGGCACAGGTAACGGTGGGACCAGCACCCATGGAACTGATGTCAGCTGAATCACGGTCTGCTTGTCATGCACTGGGAGAGTAGACAACTGCACAGGGTTACTGAAAAATGACAGCATCAACCTTGCAGGGGTCTGATACTACTAACCAACCACTGCTAGCCCGTTAAAGTAAATCTCTTAAGGGACTGGAGTACACCTTAGAAGTGAAAGACAATATCAGACATCCCTATTCCCAAAGTACAGAGAGATGAAGCCTTGACTGCGACCCCATCCTGGGGGAGGGAGGAAGCTCAGGCTTACTGCTAGAGTGACAAAATGAAGAAGCACTGGGTATTATAACGACAAACAACAAGCCTGTTCAGAACAACTTGCAAACAAATACCAGGGCATATGACAGTGATGTCATGTGTAGTAGGGCACATGCTTCCCAAGAAAGAAATGAAAGTGAGGTGGACAACAAAGGAGCTGATGTCAGAAGTAGAGCTCGGGGGGGGGGGGGGGGGTTGGTCCACTCAGTTATCTACCTGGCCTGCTCCCCACTGCCTCACTCTTACCTCTAACTGAAGAGTCATGAATGATGAGCCCAGCTTTAGGAATGAAAAACTCAAAGGCTCTAGCCTTGGGCAAGGGATGGGCCCAGCCCTCACTCACTCCCAAGGACCATGGATACCACCACCCACACAGCAGTAAATTAGTGTGTTGCAGGACTCTTACCTTGCCTGGTACTTTGAGGGGTATAGGGCTGGTGACATACCAAATGGTCCAGTATCCATTTCTCAGAACAGGGATAAATGTGTCACAGCTGGGTAAAGATATGAAAGCCACTGGGTCGATCAAGTGTGACTGATGAAAAAGCCAAAGGCCTTCACAAAACAAACTCAAAATATAAGAAAAACACTGAAAATAAATGAAAAAGAATTTTTGAATCTAAACCAAAATACACACCAACACAATGAACAAAGAAGAAAAAGCCAAGCTTTTACCTCAAAAGTAATTATTTTCCTTCATTGTACTTTAAGTGTGAGACAAGTCTCTCTCACTCTCTCTCTCCCTCCCTCTCAGCGTGGAATAACTGAATCTTCAGTTTGTTTAATAAATTACTGCAGTAAGAGGTGGCACGTAGTAAAACTGAAAACGTTTGCTAACTAGTTTTAAGTCTTCCTATAGCAAGAGATCTTCAATATCAGAATGGTGTAATTCATCATCATCTGTTAAGTGCAAGGATTTTACTAACTGAAGAGTTAGTATGTGGAAACAAATAACTTTTAAATTAGTAAATAAGTATAAACTAGTTTTATGAACTTATGTCATAATGCCATTATCTTTATGCTACCTGCACATCCCAGAGAAATCTGTGTGGAAAAGGAAGAAAAAAGCAGGCTTACTAAAACCATTAGTTCACACAATTTTATTTATATAGAAACATTTAAAAAAGAAATTAACAACAAGATGCAGTTCAGGATAGCAGGGAATCTTGCAAGCATAACAGCATTTTTAAGTCATTTCTGACTCAACAATTACACCCATGAAACTCTGATGTAAACAGAGCAGAGTGGGATCTGGTAACTTTGCTTTATCTCACGGCTTGCAGACTGTGTTCTGGCCTGCCTTACTGCTGTCTTTACAGTGACTCAGCTGCATGTCTGAGCTGCGAGACAGTATTTCCTGTCTGCACAGCCTTGCCTCCTACTCCTCCTCCTCCTTGAATATTTTCATTCCTTCCACTACCAGCTAAAATTAGTTTGAACCTTACCAGCTGTCCACCTTCACTCATTCACTAAATCTCGACACAGCCACTCCTGGAAATGAGCCACATATTTAAGAAACGACAATTACGAGGAACAGTAGGAAGAAAGGCAACAGCAGTTCCAACTGTTCATCCTCAGAACAGGCCCCCCCCCCCCCCCCCAGCACATACAGACACACCATGTAGAAATGGTCCTCACTTTCTATAACATGCATTCCTAGAATCAATTGTGGTAATAATGTAAAACTGTCTTAAAATGAAGTGGGAGAGGGGAATGGACAAGTATTAATCCAAACTTGTACAAGCTGGCAGCCCATGGCACATCTACATAGCCAGTTATCATGCCTCTGCAGTAAAGAATGAGAAATGCAACTGAGAATAAAAACAGACCATGTCTTAGCAGAGGTGGTAGTTGATCTGGTCATTACAAATACCTTCAAAAGCAGTGGAACAGAACTATCAGATAAAGAACTCATGCTGCAATGGTCTCTTGGCTCTGATGGGTAGAATAAAAGAATCCCCCCTCTCAAATAAAGCAGACTGTAAGGTTACAGTCATTCCGTTGACTTGATACGAGTACAGCCCAGCCCAGGTAACCGCATACTATTAATGTGAAGTAAAGGTAGGACAGGTAACAGCATACTATTAAAGTGAAGTAAAGGTAGGACAGGTAACCGCATACAATTAAAGGGAAGTAAAGGTAGGACAGGTAACAGCATACTATTAAAGGGAAGTAAAGGTAGGACAGGTAACAGCATACTATTAAAGGGAAGTAAAGGTAGAGCAGGTAACAGCATACTATTAAAGGGAAGTAAAGGTAGAGCAGGTAACAGCATACTATTAAAGAGAAGTAAAGGTAGGACAGATAAAATACAGTTGTGTACCTACCATAAATGTAGATGTTCGAGTGTATTCACTGTTGCAGTCATTACTCTTGGGTTATCCTGCTGGCAGGCTACCCGCAGTCGGACAGAATTCCAAAGTCTAGGTCTGGCATCGGTTGCTGTCACCTCTTCCCTGACGTCAGTGCGCCAGGGATATAAAAGATGCAGCAGATGCCATTTTCTTCAGTTTTTCTTGCCCCAGATGGCAGGTGCCCCCAAATTGGTAGGCTGAAAAATATGCCAATAAGTATGCATGCACAAAAACAAACATTTCCTTCATCTACAAGCAAATACACCACATAGGTTGTATAGGATAGAGAAGTACAGATAAGTCCCAGCAAAGAAAACAGAGGATGGTGGGTGGGTAACCTGGACTGCAACAGTGAATACACTCGAACATCTACATTTATGGTAGGTACACAACTGTACTATGTTCATCGTGTTTCACTGTTGCAGTCATTACTCGGGTTGAATCCCAAAGCTGAGGATGGGTGGCTGGGCTAAATAGGATTAGGAGAGGCTATGAGGCCCTGTAGAACTGCAGTGGGAAAGCCTGCTCTGGATTTAGAGTAAAGAGGTAAGTGGTAGTGCTTTGTAAAAAGTGTGCACTGAACTCCAAGTTGCAGCCTCTAAGATGTATTTGGCTGGTACTCCTCTGTGGAAGGCTGCTGAAGTGGCTGCTGCTCTGGTAGAATGAGGCCTAATGCCCTTGGGCACTGATTTGCCATGTTGAGAATAGCAGAAACGGATGCAATGGCCTATCTATTTAGAAACAGTCTGTTTTGAGATAGCCTTTCCTTGTGATCCTGCAGCATATGACACTAAAAGTTGCTCAGTCTTTCTGAAAGCTTATGTTCTGTCCAAGTAGAAGCGTAACTGCCTGTGTATGTCCAAAGAATGCAGAATTTTCTCACCCTTGTTCTGTGGGTTTGGATAAAAGGTAGGCAAGTGAATGGTTTGGTTGAGGGCCCCACTGGACACCACCTTAGGCATAAATGTTGGGTTTGTCCTCAGAGAAACCCTGTCTGGATGAAAAATGATAAAAGGTTCTACAGCCATGAGTGCTTGTAACGCTGAGACTAGTCTTGCAGAGGTTATTGCTAGGAGCAGAGCTGTTTTCCAGGATAAGAATTTTATATCCGCTGTTGAGGCTGGCTCAAAAGGAGGCAGTGTGAGTTTTTTCCAAGACATAATTGAGGTCCCATGCCGGAACTGGTGCTCTCCTTGGAGGCCTGATGTTTTTGGCCCCTCTAAGGTACTGCCTTATTAAAGGATGAGAAAAGATAGGTGGTTCTGTATTGTAATGGGCTGAAATGGCAGAGGCATGAATCTTAATTGATAAAAAAGAAAGGCCTTTGTCCAGCATCTCAGAGTTAGGTATTGTAAAATCTGAGGGATATTTGGTACATCTGTCAATGCCTTGTTCCTGGTTCCAAGCACAGAATCTCTTCCATTTTTCTGCATAAGATTTTCTGGTACTGGGCCTCCTGGCCTTCAAGATAACATCCATAACAGCTTCAGTGGGGATGACTTTGCAATCACTGATTCTACCCCAGTCTCCACTCCTTACTAGGAGGAAGTCTACCCGAGTTCCATGTTGGCCACTCTTGTATGTGATCTTGTGACTGTCTCTCTCTGAAGGAGGAGTGTTCTGAATGGCTACATTATCCGCCATGCTGCCAGATTTAAGGTCCTGAGTTGGCTGTGCAGGATCCGATTGTTTTGTTGGGTCAGCAAGTGAGAAGTTTGAGGCAATATCCATGCTGGACCTTGACACAACATGCTCTTTAGGATTGGGTACCAGTGCTGCTGTGGCCAGTCTGGTGCAATCAGTATCATTTTTGGCTTCTCTTGTCTGACCTTTAGGAGTACCTTGGGAAGGAGAGGCAGTGGAGGAAAGGCATATACTGTTAGGTTTTTCCAGCTGAAGGATAGGGCATCCACTCTACATGCTTGTTTGTGGTAAATCCTTGTGCAAAATCTGTGTAGTTGGCAGTTGTGGGGAGAGGCGAATAGATCTATGTCTGGGCATCCCCATTTCCTTGTTATCATGCTGAAGACTTGTGGATCCAGTTTCCACTCGTGAGGATCCATGAAGTTTCTGCTTAGTTCATCTGCCAGAGTATTTGTTTTTCCTGGCAGGAATTGTGTTTGCAGGTGAACTTGGTAAATTAATGCTGTGTCCCACAAGGTCATTGCTTGTCTGCAGAGGGGGTAGGAATGTGTGCCTCCCTGCTTGTTTATGTACCACATGACCGTAGTATTGTCCATCTTTATCAGTAGTTGTCCTGGATGAAGTAGGTCCTTGAAAGCTGTCAGGGCATTCTGAACCACTAGCATCTCTTTTTGATTGATATGAAGATGCATCTGGCTTGCAGGCCACGTGCCCTGAATACATTTTCCTGCCATATGTGCCCCCCAGGCATAGTCTGATGCATTGTCAGTGTGAACAGACTAATAACAATACACTGTTAGGAGGCACTAGTGGCTCCATGCAACACTTAGCAGACTAATAACAGTACACTGTTAGGAGGCACTAGTGGCTCCATGCAACACTTAGCAGACTAATAACAGTACACTGTTAGGAGGCACTAGTGGCTCCATGCAACACTTAGCAGACTAATAACAGTACACTGTTAGGAGGCACTAGTGGCTCCATGCAACACTTAAGTTGATAATAGACATAGTATTTAGTAAAAATTAATTTAATATCTTTAATTATTCGGGAATTGATATTTGTGATGAATTCTTTACACTTTTTTCTAAAGGAATGAAGTTTGCCCCTAGGAGGAAATTTCAGGTAGTGGACTGTATAACTGAATTTAAGAAATACCTTAGGAAGATTAATTTACCCATCCATTTTAACAACAAAATGAATATGGGGGAGAAAATCAAATTAAAGAAAAACAGTACGTTCATTCCCCCCACCCATCCTAATGTCGCTATGTATGAAAAACTAGTTACAAAGGAAATGTATTTACTAAAGAATGAAATAAATAGATACAGAGAGAAAAGTAATTTAGATAAAAATGAACTATCACTTATACAACTGCTAACTAATGATAAATCAGTAAGAATCATGAAGCCGGATAAAGGGGGTGGTGTGGTACTGTATGACCAGAAAGAATATAACAACAAAATGTTTGAAATTTTAGTAGAGTCTGGTAAATATACTTCTGTATCTATGAATAAAATTAATATCGGATACAGATGAATTGATTTGTTTATTGAAGAATTACTATTAGATGGAAGAATTAATCTAGATACATATACATTTTTGACTGTGGAACATCCCACACTAGCTACTATTGTGGGTGTTCCAAAAGTACATAAAAACGTATTGGACCCACTATTCCGGCCAATCATTTCAGGTAGCCGCTCGAAGACATTCCATATGGGAGTAGCTATTGACACATGGTTAAAACATATCTATGACAGGATCCCACATTTGACTAAAGACTCTTGGAACTTTTTGGGGAATCTGACACCACAATTATGGAAAAAAAGGATTGATATTTATAACTGTGGATGTTATATATCTGTTTTCTTGCATTCCCAAAGTAGAGGGGTTAGATAGCTTTTATAACAGTATTAGACAATATTCACATCTAGATTGGGATCACACTAACTTAGTTATGGAACTAATGTCTACTATCCTTGAGCATAATTACATATATTTCGAGGGAGAACATTATATGCAGACCCAGGGTGTGGCCATGGGGGCTGCTTGCACCCCCATATACGCTAATCTGGTCATGCTGGATTGGGAAACTGAAAAACTATTCAAGAGTGAAGACTTCAGGTTCATAAGACATTACACGAGATACCTGGATGATATTTTTATATTATGGGATGGACCAGAAAAAGAAATAGAGGATTTCATCAACTTTTGAATAACACTAGTCAATATTTGAAATTCACCTATCACTACAGTAGAGAGGATATTGCCTATCTCGACACCTTTGTATCCAATAACAAGGATGGTTTTAAATCCCTTATATATAGGAAAAATACTTTTTCTAATAACTATTTGGAGTATACAAGTTATCATCCTTTTAAAACTAAGAAGAGTATATTCAAGGGGCAGTGCTTTCGTGCTGCCAGAATGACTTCAATACACGAGGAGATGACAGACGAAACAGATTTTATATACAGCATGTTTAGAACCAGGGGATATCCTATTAAGTTAATGAATGAAATAAAAAAATATGTTATAACGGAATGTGGGAAAAAATATCCCCCAGTTTTGGGCAAATCCTTCATAAACAATGGTGCAAAGAAGGAGTGTGACATCCAGTATAAACGAGCGTGCATATTGGAATATACCCCTCAAGCTACATCAATAAAACAAACTATGTATAGAAACTGGAAAGTACTTACTGTTGATAGTGTATTAAAGGAAATCGCAGGGGATGCACCCATATTTGTTTATAAAATGGGAACAAACTTGAAGGCCATTTTTGAGAGGAATAACAGGATAGAAAGCTTGAACAAACAGCATAAGGGAACTAGAAAATGTGGATGCTGCAGATATTGTCAAGTAATACTAGAGGATGAAGGGATCATTTTAGAGAACATCAATAGGACCAGAATTACCTTCAGTACAGGGAATTGTAATACTAAACATATTATATATATGGCCAAATGTTCAGGTTGCAACAGTTTTTATATTGGAAAAACTGAACGTATGTTCAAGAAATGAATTTATGATCACTTATTTGCCATTAGGAGAAAAGATAGTACAAATGCACTCTATCGACATATAGAGGCAACAGACACAGGTTCAAATTTGCCATCCTTGAACAAATAAAATCGAACAATAGAGGAGGCAATATTAAAGTATATTTGGCTGAGAAGGAGGTGAGATGGCAAATCCTTACTGATGCTTCTACCCCACTGGGTTTAAATGAATATATCACAATTAAACCCATATTACAAAAATTACAACAGGTGTATGATATGTATTTTGTTTTATGCTACACTTATTAATTTTATTATGAGATTACATTTATTATCTAGGAGCTAGCTTTTCATGCATATTTCATTATTTATGTATATATATATATTTCATTTTTTCATGTGTGCTTTTTTCTTTTATGTTCATTATAATTAACAGGTTTATGAACAATGATGACAAGGTATATCATTACATACTGAATTTTATTATCCTGGTATAGGGCTATAGATATATCAATATAATTTCCAAAGATGGTTAAATTTTAATCAATTCATGTTTTGTAGGTATAATTATTCCCATTGGTTAGTATTGCATATATTCAATAATTTAATTTCATATGTTAGTCTTAATGATTACATGACATGTATTTCAGCACAAGCATGTATATTTATTTTATTATTTATTATGTATCATTTATGTAAAAGGTTATTGTGGATCAGTATTATAGGTTTTTTAAGGAGATTAATTCTAGTGTATTATATATGCATTACCCAGTTATTATTTGGGTAGTATCTTTTTAAAATGGATTCTTGTTGTGGCGCCAAAAAGCGTATAAATTAGCCTATGTTGATTGTTTTGATGATTCTGATGAAGTCCACATGTTGTGTGGATGAAAGCGCTTGATCCGTATATTTTTTATTACTTGTCCGTTGTTATATTTATTTATTTATTTTATTTTACATTTGTTAACCAGGCTAGTCTAGCTGGATATATGTCCATTTTCAGTAGAGGCCCGGGGAGAAAAGCTCCAAACATGAACAATGACAAAGTTAGCAATGCATAGAAACATAAAGAATCACAGTACAAGGCAGTATTAGTCTAAAAGCAGTTATGTGATTTGCCGATTAAACAGGACGTATTATTGCTTTCCGTGTGGGTGTCTTCCTTCAGGCACTAAATAGTGTTATACATGTTCCACGTATTTTCGTTATTGTAACTTGGAGATACAGCAAGACGGTTCTCATCTTGATGGCAATGATCTGCAAAACAGGCTCTTATGCTGACCATCATCTCAGTAAGATATGGTCCCTGAAATGCAACATCAAACCAAGGATGCATCTAATGTTACCACTGCCTTCAGAATGGGATCATGACATGCACTGCCCTACAGTAAGCAGATGGGAAGCATATACCCACAGTGCACAACTGGATATGTGTATGCTCAAATTTCTTTCCTTTAATATTTGTTCTTAATAAAAATCTGCACTAAAAATCATTTTTCCCAGGGACTAAGATGCTTGAATTCAACTTACTTTTTTTAATTCTAAGTTACATCCAAGCCTTATTCAACTGAAAATTACTGTTTTGTTTGCACATTCTTTCTCCAATACCCCACACTCTGATATGTTTTAAAACTCGTAACAGCAAGCTGAATAGGTTCAGGGTTTTAGTCTTAGCGAAACAATTGTGCTGATTTTCCACACAAATGGCTATAAAATGGTAAATACTGACCAATTCTTGTTAAGAGTAAAGGGAAGCACATTCTTCCACTACTGTGCAGTTCAATCTACAGCTGGGGTATGGTGCTGATAAACAGTTTTACTTGTGGTTAAACACTTCTAAATACGGTTACACATTAAATAAATAAACTGGTAATGCAAAAGGTATTTTTTCTTTAATTTTTTTTTAAGAACACATCAACAGAATAAAGCAGTTTAGTGTAGGTCCAGGGTCAAGGCAGAAAAAGCATTATGCAAGTGCAGGCTTAAGGTAAACTACAGCTATTACGTATACTGCCTAGGATTTCACTTGCATTCAGCCACGTATGTAACTGCGCAATACTTTACTAAGTAAAGCACTCATAGCCCCCATACATGTTCAGACGCTCAGCTACAGTGCTACTAGCTACCACAGTTTGCTTTGGCACTCTCTACAAACGTCATAGGAATCTGTAAATTATTACTGCTTTGCACAGCATTCAGATGCATTTTAAAGATAGCTGTAAATTCACAGCAGCAGAAGGAAGTTACAGCTCTGTTCAAAGCTCTTCAGCTGAACAAAAAAAGCTAATAAATCATTCCCATATGGAACTGCTGGCACTGGTATGATCTGCAGGAAGTTTAGTTGAGACTGTGACGTGATGTCAGAAGGAACGGACTGAACCTACTGGTCCACATCAGGCAACTTAAATTAGATCATCACTGATAAAGTGGCAGATGAAGTAGCCAATAAAATTATTATTTTTTTAATTTAACACTTGTTAAACAAGTGGTGGACTGCTCCATGGACCCTTTTCAGCCATGACTAGAAGCATAAGGCAGTAAGAGAAACTTTACAAATAACATTATGCTGAACTAGTGCACTATACGTTACACTCAATAAAATAACTGAGCTCCCCACCAATTCACTTTTGGCTAGCCTCCTTTGTATCATCTGAGCCTTAACAAGCCTACACGGTACACAAACTGGGATGTACTGGAGAGAAGGTGCTTCCTAGCTGGGTAAAGAATGTTTCACCAATGCGCAACTATTTTTCATCTCGACCTCTGGGCAGCCTCTGATGTGAATGTAAGCTTGCCAAGTTTGACTTTTCATAACAAAATGAATTTATAGTTGGATAATAATGGAAACTGTTAGAGAGCAGACAGAGGAGTGGAATATCAGTGAGGAAAGGAAAAATATTGCAGTTTTAATTATCATCACACAACACACTGAAAATGGATGGCAAAAGGCTTTTCAATGGATAGCTTTAGCATGCTGAATGAGAGTTAGTTTCTTGCCCTGGAATGTTCTCACACTTAGTTTGGTGGCAGTGTTGCATTTTATTTTCCGGCTTCCTAACAAGTTACTTAGCAAAAGAATAACTGGCACGGCTTTGAAAAGATCGGCAACAATGTTACAAAACAGCACGCGTTAGCTAAGCAACAGAGACTTGGCATCAGTTATAGTTTGCCCTATGTCACACAACAGCCTACTGAATTAGCTGCTAGAAAGGCTAGGTGAGACAAATGTATGGAATATGCCTAAATTGCTGAAGTAGTCATTCTTCAGACCAAGAAATAGGAAACATTGCTGTTTACAAATTTATTGCGGTATTATTGACAGATACTGCAATTAAAGATAGAAAGTGGCCTGCACAGGACAACTTTCCTTTGTAAAATGGTATGAAGTTCTACAATGATTTTTCTCATCTAAAAAGTGGAATACACTATCAGCACATATTATGTCACCCACCAGAGATGGGTACTGTATCTCTCAACTGTACAGATTTTTGCTGAATCTCCAGACTTTTGCCTCATTTTTGGTCTGTTTCTCATAAAATTGTGTTTTCCTGGCAAACCATTGGCAAATATTTGAGGAGTGAAGTCAAAAATAATGCAGACATTTGAGATTCAGACTTTCTGCCTTTCAGAAAAGTCATGCTAATGCAAAACTTGTTATTCTATCAATTTTCTAAGTTTTTAAGAGCAATATTTAAACATTGTCCCTATTTTTGAGCCCTTGTCCTCTATTATTTATGGCTTTGCCCAGACTTCTTGCTCTAAGTTCAGAGGCATGACGGGTGCTCCCATTCAAGATCTGAGTGCAGCCTGTGTGTCTATCCATAAATGATGCACGTGTCAAATCTTTACCCTCAGTTTAATGTTTTTACAGGAATGCAAGCCAGAAGCAACTAATCCTGACACATCACAGAGATCCCAGATTATTGCAGTACACAAAAATAAACACATTTGTGATCAGTGGCCCTACCGCTGCACTGACTGTTCCACTCTCATTAAGAGTAAGCCTTCCTGACAGTCTAGTAGCCCCATACCCCCTTTTTTAACGCCTTTATTGAATCATCACTTGTGACATAGGCACATTTACATTTATATAAAAGTAATCAACCTCTATTAAGTTAAAATTAACAAATATTATGCTTCACATATATTGCTATATATCATATAACCTAAGCAACATTACATAAATTATTCATATCCTGCCCTTTTTTAAACAAGAAACATCTTTATTAAATTATCACTTAACACATAAGCAATCATACATTTATATAAATGGAAACAAACCACACTGACACAATCCTAGTTGCAAGCATTTTACATCACAAACCATACTGAAACACTCCCAGTTGCAAACATTATACATCACTTATAATCTACCCAATCATTTTAGTCAAACATTACAGAGCACATTTAAGTCTTGCCTTCTTTTAAACCTCATTCCTCCCCTGTATGTATTGTTCCCACAATTCCCATTTTTATGATGTAGTTTGCTCCTACCTTTTCTAAATATCTCGATTCCAGTGTTTTTCTCAGTTACTATATTCACTACTTCTAATATAGTTGGTTTATTTTGATTCCCATTTTCTAGTAATTGCTTTTTTGGCAGCCACTATAATTAGAGACAGCAAGACCTTACCATATCTGGGCAATTCTGATTCAGATTCTGTATCACAGCTCAGAAAAATCACCTCCCTTGTCACACCAATCTGCCTACCCAGCATCACCGACAGTGCATTCCATTGGGAATCCTTAAAGTCCACCAAATCACTGCACACCCAGAAAATATGGTTCCAGTTACCTCTTTCTTCCCTGTTACAACTCCAACATTTGCTATCTACCTGCAGAAATATTTCCTGGAGTCTACTTGGGAAATAAACATATCTATGAAAACATTTCCAAGCAAAAATCCTAAATCTTCTAGATTTTGCTGCAAATTAATTTGTAAATTGCTTATCCAATCTCTCTTCCCAATCCTTTCTAACCTTTTCTGATTGATTCTTATAGTTATCATGCAATATTTTATATGGTGTACTAATTATTCACTTTTAATGGCAGCTTCTGTTCTTGATTCTACTAAAACTCTCTCGGTGCCGGTCTTTCACTTAGGACTTCTTTTTCTTTGTCTATACTCAGATAGCACTCCTAAATAAGGAAGGCAATCTCTATCATGCAGCCCACATAAATTCTTGGCAACTTTCCATTCTATCATCTTTCCCTTTGAAGTTATTTGCTCCCAACACCTTGGTTCCTTTGCCAGTTTTCTCCAATAAATTCTAGCCCCTTCTTGCCTACTGTCTGTACCCCTAACTGCAGTCATCCCTCTGGCAGAATCTCCATTCCAGTTTTGGCTTAGTTCTTAGAATACTTTCTGCTACTTTATGAATACAATATTCTGTATGATTGTTATTCTCCTTAAACGCCAGTATCCAAAATCCCATTCTCTCCTTATTTCTCCCGTTTGACCAAAATCCCAGTCTCTCGTTTCTTGAGCTTCCTCACTGTTTCATCATCATCCTTTTCCACTTTGAATTATAGTTTTCTATTTGTGCTATGTACAGGAGCCTTAACTTGTGTAGCTCTGAAATACCCCTTCAAATTGAGTAATCCTAATCCGCCCTGTTCTACTGGAAGAATCAGCTCATCTCGACTCTTGCTGTCTTTCCCTCCCAGATAAAATCCTTCAGCCCTTTATTAATTGATATCCACAACTTCTCCTGTGGTTGATAAAAATATGCCTGACCTGTGTACAAGACTAAAGGGACTAAAACATTTTGACTCCTTGTAGACTGCTTGTATCGTATTATCCATATCCATATAACAAAGCTTCCATTTTCTCAGTTTTTGTAAAAATCTTTTGTTTAATCTCTTTCCACATATCCTTAGCTGCTACACCAGTATCATTTTTAATCCATACTCCTAAATTCTTCGCTGAACCAGTTCGACTGTGGGTACATAATTTACTGCTATTGCCTTTGTTTTAGCTTCATTCATTTTGTACCCCAAAATATTTGAAACCATCTCAAAATGTTCTACAACACTGTAATAACTCTTTCTGGTTTCGTCAGGTATAAAATAATACCATCTGCAAATACAGGCAGCTTTTCTTGACTACCATACCAATTACATCCTTGAATTTCTGAGTCCCATATTTTCTTTGCCAATGGTTCTAAATATAATGCAAATAACAAAGGGGAAAGAGGACACCCCTGCCTGGCTCCCCTGCTCAAGCAGAAATTATCTGAGAGAGCCCCACAGACTTTAAATTTCACCTCTGCCATATATCCTCCTAATTGACCTTATATATTTTTCAGGAAATGCAAATACTTCCATTGCCCTGCTCATAAAGTCCCAGCTTACTCTGTCAAATGCTTTCTATGAATCAAGACTCACCAACAACAATATTATTTTACATTCTGCTTCCCTCTGGATCATCAGTGTTCTGTTAATGTTGTCAAATGTTTGCCTCCCCTCCACAAAACCACACTGATCCATATCTATCAATTTTGGCATTACTTTTGTCATTCCTTTAGCCATTACAGATATGAACACTTTATAATCATGGTCTAGTACTGAAATAAGACTGTATGAAGCTGGGTCTAATGGATCTTTATCCTTTTTAGGTGTTATAGCTAACACTGCTTTCTTCCAAGTTATTGGTGGTACTTCTCTTAAAATACTGTTAAGCAAAACCTTCCAGATGCTTATCAGTTTTTCCCTTCTAGCTTCCAAACTTCCACAGGAATACCATCTATTCCTGGGGACTTTCATGTAGATAGGTTATACATCACACTTTTTTATCTCATCTCCCACTATCCTAACCTTTAGTAATTGAGCCTCATCTACCTCTAACACTGGCATACTTAATTCTTCCATAAACATTTCCATCTGTACCTTCTCTTGATTTCCATATTTCTCTTCTTTACACAGACTTTCAGAGAATTTCCAAAATATTTCTAATACCGCTACAGGATGTCGTCACCTTCCTTGTTATAGGCTCCCTAAAGTTGGTGACAAGGCCTTTCTGCTTTCTGTTGCCTGAGCTGTTGTGCTAAAAATTTTTGTGCTCTAGTGTTGTTATCAAAAAACATTTACTTAACAGTAATCTTTCTAAACTTGTGCATATTATCAAAGTAATCCCTTATTTTCTGCTTAACATTCTGCAGTTGATCCTCTTCTTGTTCTGAGAGATTCCCCTATACTGCAGTACTTTAACATTTGTCTGTCCCTCTAAATAATTATTGTTTCTTAACCATTGCTCTCTTTCATTTCCACCTTATTTTTAAACACCACCTTAATTTTATACCACTCCCTAGCTATATTTTCAGAAGAAATGTCTATCCTCTAATAACTCCTGTATAATCTCTACTACCCATTCCTTAAATTCCCCCCTTTTCAAAAGATAGGTGGTAAAGTGCCAGTATCTTATTTTTATTTCATTACCCTGTGTTTTTATTTTAGTTATTATTAGTGCATGATCTGAAAAAGTTACTGGGTGTTTATCAAGACCTACAATTAAATGCACATGTTCTTGTGAAATGTAACTTCTGTCTAGCCTAGCCCAGTTTTTACATCTTGGGGAATAATATGTAAATTCACTTTGAACTCCTATTACTGAATTCACATCTTTCATGCCAAATATTTTCATATATGTCTTCAAAAATCTGCCCACATTTGTTATACTTTCCCTTCTGGACCCCTCAGACACATCTTGACTGCTGCAAATCACATTCCAGTCCCCACCTATAAGTAATATTCCTTGCTGAAAACTGATTATTTCTCCCAGAATTTTCTTAAGCTTCATTATAGCAGTTTTAAGTGTAATATAAATACATGCCAATGTAATCCTCCTCCCTTGCAGTAGCCCCTTAGCACTATAAATCTGCCATTATTACAATTGTTATCCTCTTCTATCACTGTTGGAGCTCCTCTTGTAATTAATATAAGTACTCCTCTTTTCCTTTGTCCCAGGTACTCCACTGAATAACCATCCTGAAACGTTCTTTATCAAATTCACATGTTCAGTTTTTTCTAAGGGAGTCTCCTGTAACACAGCTATTTGCACTCTACATTTTTAATATACTTCACTACCCTTTCTTTTTCGTATTTATCTGTGAGACCATTGACATTTAAGACATTGCAGAAAACACCACTGCATTAAAAAAGTTATTATACCCACCTTTTATGTACAACACCTTTTTTGTTAAATGTCTAGCTTCAGCTTTTGCGTTACATGTTACCACTGTTGGCAGGTTAAACTTTTATATAGTAAAATTTTATTGTAAAATGTTATTTCTCTAATTGTTTTAGCTGCCAATGCAATTTTCTTGCTGAGTTTATGTAAAATGTTAATACTGATTGCGGAGCTTTTCTCCTCGGGTCTCCACTGAAAATGAGCTAATGCTCAGCTGGACTAACCCAGTTAACAAATGTAAAATAAATAAATACAGTCGTTTCTTCTCCTATCCATTTGAGCCTATGTCACACCTTACAAAAGTTTTTGTTTTATTGAACGCCAGCAAACATACACCCAATACCCCCTTAAAACCTATTAACTTAATACTAACAGACAAAACTATGTACATCTTCAAATATTGAAGTTTTACCCTCCTAATAGGAGCAAATGTCCCAGACTGACAGCCACACTGACAGACATGAGTTAACCTAAAATAAAGGTTATGCATGATAAAATGCATGGTGCTAGATGTGCTTCTACTACATGCTAATTGGTTTCTTTTTAGCTTTATAGTGCTCATGGTCCCATACCCTTAAGCATCCACTTTTTAATAGTAAAAAATATTCATCTTACTCTAGTGGCCTATATAATTTTTTACCAAAAAAATGTTTTCTTAATAGTCAATGTTCTGCATCTTTGCAAAATGGAGAATGCTTAAGGTACTGCCTTCTGGGTATCCTCACAACTAAACAAAGACGGACAAGAATGAATTATCATTCTTATTTAGTATGTGTAATTTATCAAGCAAGTCATTCTCTGTTCACAGCTGACCACAGATTGCAATGAGCACTCATGCAATAGCATATGCTGAGAATCGGTCAGTAGCGTTTCATGCTATGTGAATTATGGCATAATGCTGATAAAGGGTAAAGTAATTTTATTTTTAAAACTGGGTACCGACTATAATGATACAGCAGACAATGTAAAAGTTTGAATGGATGAAATGTTGGTTCCTTGAAACAGTGAAACAGCATCTTAATTGTGCTTCTATCATACTAAAAACTACTACCTACTCCAATTACCCTTTTTTTTAAACTGGGGTATGTACCCCCCCCCCCACCTGCTTTGTACATACTCAACAATTCTGAGTTCATGACGCTCTTAATAGGAGAACCAAAAGAAAAGCATTTTTGTGTATGCTTTGGTAAGTTTAATTCTGGGTGTTAGATAGTGTCTAGTGCTGGGCATTCAACCCAAGTGTCCACAGAAGGATTCACCTGTGCAATCCTAAAAAAATGAAGCCTCAAGACTGGAGAATGATAGAAGTCAAAGCTTCTAAATCGAACAACACGTGGTGTTATCAGCTATTAGACATCTAATAACCTTGCCAAGAAAAGACAGGCATGACAGGACTGTCTGACTAATGCTTAAAGGTCAATTTTTGGCAGGACTGGTTGTGATTTTGAATGTCTGACTAATTCTCAACTCATTTCAGCTGCCTGCAACTAGAAAACAGCCATTCAAACAGGAGAAGACCATGATAGCTTTGGTAAGGAGTGCATTCAACGCTGCATTACTATTCACTTAACAAAAAGTCATGAAGCTAAAGAGTTCAAACAGCAGGGTCTGGGACTGAACTAGCCAACCCGAAAGTAGAAACAAAATTCAATGTATTCTGATTTTGAATCTAATTTTGATGTATACATAAGTGTCCTGGAGATCCAAACATCACATCTGTTTTTACTTAAAAAGAAAAGGCACAACTCACCTAAAGGGATAAAGATAAGGCTATTTTGAATATGAACAAAAATGAGTCTGATGTACCCAGTCTTCTTAATCACTTAAAAAATTATAACTTTGTGGCTCCATTGGTCTTCAGGCATATGAGATACCTTGAAGAATATCTAATATACAATTGACACACATAACATCTACTTAAATGAAATTGATATTTGGAGAAGATATTTAGATGACTGTTGGTTGGTGTGGGCGAGCAGATAGGCAGTATCTGTTAGAAATTGTACATTACTTAAATGACAACAAATGTGGAAAAGAATTCACATTGAATTGTGATATTCAACAAATCAATTGTTTGGATGTTACAATTATTAGAATTCCAGATGATACACTGAGAACTCAGGTATTCAGGAAATATCCCCAGTACAACAACTTATTTGCTTCTAGCCTGCACCCACAGAACTCAGGTATTCAGGAAATATCCCCAGTACAACAACTTATTTGCTTCTAGCCTGCACCCCCACCACAAAATCGTAAATATACCCAAATCTCAGTGTTTGCGTATTAAAAGAATTTGCTCAACGCAAGAGGACTATGTCTCATTTTGGAAGGACCTAACCCATAGATTTCAGGTTAGGGGTTACAGACAACAGGATATCCTATCTGCCAGTAAATGGGAAACCACACAAAGGGAACACAGTTACTAGAATAGAAGAGCAAAACACAGGAGGATAATTTGTATACTATTAGGTTTGTTACGACCTATGGGCAGAATGTTAATTTGATTAGGGATGCTGTGTCTAGAAATTGGAATATGCTAATGGCTAATGAAGAGTTGTATCAGGCTCTTGGACCTGAATGCAAATTTTCTTTTTGGAGGAAAAAGACATTGGGATCACATTTTGCACACTTTAAACTGGTTGGCAGTAGGGGGCCATTTAGTCACCAATTGACCATAACTGGGGACAAGTTACTAGGTACATTTCCATGTGGCCACTGTACATTGTGTAAACACATACACAAGTCCAAACAATTTTGCAGTAAAAATACTAGTCTGGTATTTGATATAAAGTTTTTTGGCAATTGTGGAACTGACTGGGTTATATACCTTGCAACATGCACCTGTTCAGCATTTTATATAGGTCAAACTTCCCAGCCCCTACGTATTTGCATGTCCAAGCACCTAAGTGACATAAGTAATAAACAACTAACTAATGCTTTATACAGGTATTGTACTTCACACAGCACTGCCAAATTCTATTTCAGGATTATAGACAAGATCCAGGTGAGACAGGTAATAAACTTGGCTGGCACTGCATTCTCAATAAAAAGGAAAAATATTGGATTATTAAATTGGGTGGGGGGAGGTATTCTGCCCAGGACTTAATACATTAGTGTATTATGTTTATCATTTGTATCTTTAAAGGAAGTAACTTAACAGGAAGAAGTTTCTTTATTTATTTAACGCTATATAAATGTGTGCGTACTGATATACTAACATTTCTCTTATCACTGAAAAAGAGAAGTCTGCTGAAACCATTATGGTGTTAGTAATAATACTTTATTACTAAATAAATGTTTTTGTGTGCCTGTAACGTTCTGGTGCTGGCCTCCTGTTTTGAACTATACACAAAAATGCCACACCTCAGTACTTCTTGGAGACTTCATGATAACACAGGTAGTAACCAATGTGAGTTGAGCTAACAAACAGCTAATAATTCTACCTTTAAGGGATTTCATGGCACTGCTATGCTAAATTTGATAATACCATTTTACTAGCTGCTCCAGTTTAAGGCATGCTATAACATATGACAAACAGAAATATATATTTCCTGTAAAATATACTTGATTTTTACTTATGATGTAATGACACCTCTATAAAGAGGTATTCTAGGCCATTATTGTAACTGGCATATAAAAAAGCCCAAATAAATGCCAACAGTGGTAATGGTGTTTTACTTCTGATGTAATGACAGCTCAGTAGAGAGGTATTCTAGGCCATTACTGTAACTGACATATGAAGAAGTCCAAATTAATGCCCACAGTGCTAGCGGAGTATTATGCAAAATATCAGAATGTGGTAGTGAAAACCTCTGAACCACTGATCAGCTGCCTATACAAAGAAGGCTACATCTCAGTTCTCACTTGAGATTTCAGTGCAAGCCTTTTAGAACAGCAACTATTTGGAGTTTAACTACAAAAGACATCCAAGGCTGCTGTTCTGTTACAAGGTTTTAGTGCAGCAGTACTCCGAAACTGACTATATCACTTTAGCTAATTCAGTCTATGGCAAGCAAAAAATATTTTTTTTGGTGAAAAATAAATTTAATCTAATCACAACTTCTTAAAATATTTTAGGCCATTAATATATGATGTATACAGAACAAAAGTTTAAGTCAACACTCATAATCAAAACTGTCTGTACTGTAGAACTTCAGACAATAAACACCTCTAAATTTAAGGATGTAGTACCTCCATACAAAAGGCCATATCTCAGTTTCTCTGACACCATTATAAAACTTTGAGAGAGTAACAACTTTATGATCACCTACAAAAATGCACCTAAGATGCTTATTCTCCTCTTAGGGAGAACTACTCTGAATTTGGCCCCCCAACAAATTTGGTACTCAAAATTTGACATGTTAGCTAAAGCAGGCTATAAACACACAGTGTGTGTGTGTGTGTGTGTGTGTGTGTGTGTGTGTGTGTGTAAATATATATATATATATATATATATATATATATATATATATATATGGGTTACCTTCATTTGACTGAAAGCTCATTTGACAAACATTTTAGTCGGACCAAATGACCAACTTCATTTCACTGACACTTCAGTTGACTGACCGTTCATTTGACTGACAATTAGTACTGGCAATGTCTAGAGCATTGTAAGACAAGTAAAAGGAATATGTCCTTTTCCCTACTGTAGTGCGACCCTGGAGTTAGTATATATAGTTAGGAGTGGTGTGGGGGGCACAGCCCCCCCACTTACTTTTATTTTACTAAACAATATAAAACCAAAAGCAGAGAATATAACATGAAACTAAATTTGGGGCTGTGTCCCCCACAGCAGCAGCAATATTCAAAGTTATGACAAACATTAATAATTTTTGCTTAAGGAAAAAAAACTGTTAGTTCTAAACCCTCTTACTACCAGCTTCTTTAGGGTGTCCCTTGATCTCATCCTTTGACTTTGACTTACAGCTCTGGAACTTGAAAGGTAAAAAAACAAAAAGTACCAAAGAAAAATGCTTTATACGCATTCTGCATCATCCACTATCCAATGCGTTACCTGCTGCATCTCAGAAAGTGAATACCCTTCTTAAAACTGGCTGATAAAATGTTAGCTTACCAATGAAAGGAATAAGTGCCAAGGAGTCATCAGAAACTTGAAGAGGCTCCAAATTCTCACCAGTATTTTTAGAAATTTTAGTGTCTGATAGGCCAGCTGTAGGGATAATAAGAGGAAGATCTGGTAGGTCCACTGGAAAGACAACATTTACAGGTCTCAGAGGTGGTGGCACTTTGCGACCCGTGGGTGGCTTCTGTCTTAACACCACAGCCTCTTTTTTGTCTTCTTGGTCCTGTACTTTGTCTGCAGCTTGTGACTGCCCATTACTAGTTGCTAATGAGACCAGATCTTCATGAGCTGCCCCTAGATGTGGTGGCGATTCCAACTGCTGTACACTGAAGTCCAAAGGCATGTCCACATTTGAGGCACCAGTGCCTGAAGATGAATCTGACCTTGACCTCTCTGAATGGACATCTGGTGATGCAAACTTCCTGTGAGGAGCACTTAAGACTGAGGGACCTCCATGATTGTGATCCCTAAAGAAAAAAGCATTTAATATTCCAGTTCTACGATGAAAGGAGGGGCTGTAACTCTTGTATCCTACATAGCCCCACTCATCACAGTTCTGAAGATTAGGCTGTGAAGGATGCTTCTGGACATGGTTAGAAACATCTCCAGGGGACGAGTACATCACAGGCTGAACATACTGCCTGGCAGTCTGACCAACAGGACTAGACCTATTCCCTTCAATCCTTTCTGATGACCAACCTATCTTTTCAAAATGAGGGGACAACAATGCACTTTGCTCAAGGGTCTCAATGGATCGACTGTGTTTAGTCAAGTAGTCCTCAGATTTTGCCCTGTAATTCCAGGAATCATGGACAGGTTGGATTAAAGTATCCTGTGAGGCACTGTGAGGCCAGCCTCTGTTCAAAGGAACATCCCCAAGGTGGTCCTGGGAGAAGCTTCTGTATTTTGGAGGCATAGCATAGTAACGTTCCTGGGATGTACTCTGACGAGGGACTTGGTTTGAAAACCAGTCAGAAAGTGCCTTATGACATTCAGCTTTGGTGACTTTGTGGTTGCCATACTTTTCCCAAGATGACCTTGCACTTAAGGAAACTGCATTGGGCTCTCTAAATTCTTTATAGTATAGTGCATTTACATGATCCTGTACATGATATGGAGTTCTGTTGGAGTTATGATTAGTTGAAGATGAAACATGAAGTGCTCCATATGTATCACGGGAAGGTGGGGCTGAAGAACCATAAAAAGTACTATTTGTGGAATATGGACCAGATCCTGAAGAAGAGGAGGAGGAAGATGGCATAGACTTTACTGGTATATGTCCAACCCGCTGCGGAGTCCTACCATACTGTATTTCCTCTGTTCGATGGAGAGGACTGGATTGACCAACTCCAATGTCCTTAAAACGGTCTGTCCTGAAATCGTTCCACACAGCTGGAGCTAGACCAGTCAGTGGGCAGCTGTCCATAGGAAAAGAAGGTGAGGCCCCAGATCGGCAAGTCCTAATATCCTCTGGCTGCCCTTGAAATGATTCTGCTACTGTGGGCTCACAAGTTTGGGTCATACCCTGGACAGTGTAAGCCTTTCGTGGATAGCAAAGAGGAGGAGGCTCTGGTATACGGTGGGCATTTCCAGTGAAGGGATCATTTCCTTTTAGGTAGGCATCCTGCGAGTAAGCCTGCAATGATAAAATAAGCATGATTATTAACATTTACTAAATCATAAAATTTTATTTCAGAAAGAAAAGTACTAGGAGTGTGTTTTATATATAAAAATGTGTAAATGTATAAATTTTATAGGAAAAAATGCTATAGTGAATTTTTTAATGCCTGGAAAACAAATAGTCACTGAACAGGGAACAGCACGAAGGCTAACTTGTCACCTTCAAGAAGGAATATGCTCAGAGTGCAAGCACTCAATTGTGGTATGAAAAATGCTGCACTAACACACCAATTAGGCAGGTAAATGTTCTCTGTAGGTACTCGAAGGAAAC
Source organism: Protopterus annectens (assembly GCF_019279795.1). Classification (NCBI taxonomy): domain Eukaryota; kingdom Metazoa; phylum Chordata; order Ceratodontiformes; family Protopteridae; genus Protopterus; species Protopterus annectens. The sequence continues at coordinate 1,335,894,961 of NC_056747.1, forward strand.
TGCAGTGGGTTGTTACACAACTGAAACTTTGAAGGGATACAGATCAGTAAACATTAAGCCATACAAGTTACAATCATGATTAAACACACAGACAAAGATTAATATCTTCTACATCCAATTTTGAATTTCAGTGCAAATGTGGTGTGGGGGTCATGTTTAAAAAAAATATTTACTGCCATTTTTCAACTGTAGCGAAAAACAACATTCCCAGAAATCATGTCTATATGCCACAGAAACTCATAGGTTCGTAGGTTTATACTAGGCTAACTGCCCTAGGGCATTTATAAGCCTAGCCCAAAGTTATGTGGCTTACGCCGCCCCTTATGTTAGAAATACTGTGCCCATTAGTTTGTTGTGCCTCTGTCCAGTAGTGACACAGAGATGATTCCCGGGGTAAACCTACGATCTCCCATCCACCGGTCAAGATTTCTCTTGAACAGAGCCAGCGAGGTGCTCTGCCTCACATGGACCGGGATTTTATTCCACAGCATGGGGAGTCTCTGGGTGATAAATCTATCCCTGCAGCACGTCCTATTTATATCCGTGCTAAGGTTTAAGTCTCTTGCTCTAGTGGTTTTGGTGGATTTGGATTTTTTGAGGTGGAGCATGTCCATTAATTCCGGGTTGGTCATGGCCTTGTATGTCAGGCACAGGTCACCTCTGAGCAGACGGTATGCAACTGAATAGAGTTGGAGTTTCTTCAGTCTGGCAGCATATGACAGGTTTTGAAGTCCCTTTATCCTTTTGGTGAGGAACTTTTGGGGTCTCTCCAATTGCTGCAGGTGTCGGGTGAGATACATCCCGAATGGGGCATTGTACTCGATCATTGGTCTGATAAGTGAAGAGTACAGGGGAACAATGACCTCACTTGATCTGGATGTGAATCCCTTCATGATCAGGTGGGCAGTGTAGAAGGTATTTCGAACCACTTTAGCAACGTGAGCGTCAAACGAGAGGCCACTGTCAACCTGGGTCCCCAGGTCCCTGATAACCTCTTCTGTGCTTAGTGGGTTGCCACCTATATGGTAGCTTGGGGTTACCTTGTATTTCCCGAAGGGTATGACTATACACTTTTTTGCATTTAACTTCAGGCCATGGCTCTGGCACCAGCTATCAGTTTCCGTGAGACCCCTCTGAAGGATGTCTGTGTCCGATGTACTATCCACTATGGCACCCAGTTTGCAGTCATCCGCAAACTTTGTCAGCCATAGTCCTCCTATGTTTGCCTGTACTTCTGAGAAGTAGATGCCGAACAATAGGGGGCCAAGGACTGAGCCCTGTGGGACTCCACTTGTAACCGTCAGTCAGATGTTCACAGTATCCCCTTAAAAAGTCCCAGGAACTTTTATTCCCAACCATGTGCTCATAAAAAGTATGTAAAAAAAAATCAAAATTAGCAAATCTGCTGCATTACTACCCGTACATATCATCTACCAATGCAAAAATAATAGGGTCTACAGGACCACACTTCCACAACATATCTATTATAGGATCATACGAAGTTACTAGACTATTGGCCCCGAGGCCCTTATAAGCCTAGCCAAGAGTTTAGCCCATGTTTACACAAGTCAGCAGCTAAAGCCCCTGTCCAGCAGGGAGACAGGTTGAATCCCAGGGGTGTATTTTCTATTTCCCATCCAGTTATCCAGATTGCACTTAAAAAGGGATAATGACGTACTCTTCTTGATGTGGAGAAGGAGTCTATTCCACAGATGGGGGAGTCTCTAGGACACAAATCAGTTCCGCCAACAAGTTCTATTGATATCACAGACCTGGTTGAGGTCGCACATATTGGTTACTCGAATGGAGCTTGACTTGTGGTTATGCAGCAGTCCCATCAAGACGGGGTCTGAGATTGCTTTGTATACCAGACAGAGGTCACCTTTGAGGAATTGGTATGAAACTGAGTAGAGGGACAGGGCTTTTAGCCTATCTGTGTAGGGTAGATGTTTGAGGCTCTGGATTCTCCAGGTGAGGAACCTCTGTGGTGTCTCCAGCTGCTGTATGTGCTTTGCCAGGTACATGCCAAAGGGGGAACTGTACTCAATAATTGGCCTTATAAGAGAAGAATACAGAGATGTTGACCTCTTTGTCCCTGGATGAGATTCCCTTACTTATGACATGGGCCATGTAGAAAGCTTTCCATACAACGGAAACAACATGGTGGTCAAAAGTCAGGTTGCTATCAACCAGGGTTGCCCAAATCCCTCACTATTTTTTTTTACTCAAATAATTTTTATTTTGTTTTTAAATAAAACAGTAAATTTAGATTACAATTCAATAATAATGAATAGAACAATAAAAATCCCTCATTATTGATTGCGTACTTAGGACATTATTATTAATGTGATAATATGTGGAGATATCACTCTCCCCAAAGGGGATGATGATGCATTTTTTGGCATTCAGCTTGTGGTCATGTTTCTGGCACCAATCATTTGTTTGGGTGAGACCCTCTTGGAGGATGTCCACATCACTTGGGGAATTGACAGCTGCACCCAGCTTGCAGTTATCTGCAAACTTGGTCAGCCATAGCCCACTGGTTTTGGCCTGCACCTCACAGACGTATATTCCGAATAATAGAGGCCCCAGAACAGATCCCTGGAGTCCGCTGCTCATTACAGATCTACTGCTTGAGGTGGCTTCCCCTATCTTGATTAGGTGGGTTCTATCAGTGAACCAGTTTGTTACCCATCTGGTAACATATGGATTGATGCCTAGTTGAGAGAGTTTATCTATTATGCCCGAGTGGGCAACACTGTCGAAGGCTTTGGCCAGGTCAAGGAAGGTGGTATGCACAGTATTCCCCTCGTCCATGGCTTTGGTGCCTGCCTCAAAGAAGTCAACCAGATTTAACAGACATGACCTCCCCTTGACAAAGCCAAACAGTGTGGGGCTGAGTGTTTGGAGGTTGCCAATGTCCATGTTAATGAGGTCCATGATAATCTGTTTCATGGGCCTTGCAGAGCAGGCTAGTTAGGCTGATTGGTCTATAATTTCCTAGGTCGGTGGATGCTCCACCTTTGTGTAAAGGGATGACAGTGTCTGTCCTCAACTCAGCGGGGACAAAGCCAGTACTCAAGCTTTGGTTGAATAGGGTGCCTAATGGTGCTGCAAAAGTTCATGCGGGAGTTCATGTAGGATACAGCCTGGGATGTTATCGGGTCCAATGGTGGCTATATTTTTTTGCTAGCTAGCACTTGGCTTTGTCAAGGGGAGGTCATGTCTGTTAAATCTGGTTGACTTCTTTGAGGCAGGCACCAAAGACATGGACGAGGGGAATACTGTGCATACCACCTTCCTTGACCTGGCCAAAGCCTTCGACAGTGTTGCCCACTTGGGCATAATAGATAAACTCTCTGGGCGGCACAGTGGTGCAGCGGTTAACGTTGTCACCTCACAGCAAGAGGTTCTCTGGTTCGATTCTCAGCTGGGGTGCCTTCTGTGTGGAGTTTGCACGTTCTCCCTGTGTTCGCGTGGGTTTCCTCTGGGTACTCCTGTTTCCTCCCACATTCCAAAAACATGCATCTGGAGCATTTCTCCCTGGGCCTCCACTGAAAACAGGCTCTGTGGAACCTAGTTGGACATTCCCGGTCAACAAATGTTAAATAAATAAAATAATATTTTTTTTGCCTTTGAGAGGACAGTGATTACCTGTTCCCAAGAGATAAGGGGTGGGGGCAGATACTGGGGATGTCCTGATTTACTAGTGGGGGGGACAGAGGGGTTAAGTTTTCGCTGAATCTGTCAGCCAGTAGATTGGCTATATCTACAGCATTTGTGTATGTGGTGTCCTTGACCACCAGTTCTGAACAGATCTGGGTGCTTCCTTTGAGACTGCGGACATGTGTGAAGAAGGCCTTATGATTGTCTCTAGTGGTAGATGTGGCCAATTTGGACTTGAAGTTGGCTTTAGAGGATTTCACTAGTGCTCTTATTTGCTTGTTCATTCTATGGAGAAATTGCTTCCAGTTGGGCCCCTGCTCCTTCTTGGTCCTGGACAGCAATTTTTCCTTTTGTTATATACTTTATTTATTGCAGATGTCCACCAGACACGTTTACTCTGCCTTGCGGAGGATGATTTTGTCCTGTCAGGTATTCCTGATTCCATGCATCTATATAAGTGCTCTTATAGTACTTTGGTGTGGATTTGGACATTGGTACCAGTTCCTACAGAGGGGGAGGGGGCTGTGAAGCTGTTTATATCATCCCTCAGGAGGCTGTAATCAGCTCTGGAGAAGTTTTTTGTTTGACCCTAGCTAGACGGGGGTCAGTGGAGATGGTGACTTCAAAAGTGACAGCCTTATGGTCGAATCTTACCAGGGAAGATGATACTGCAGGAGAGCCACAGTGGTTACTCATGTTGGTTAATACCAAGTCCAAGATATTATCACCTCTTGTGGGGGTGCCGACTAGCTGTTCAAGGTATTTGCATTGATAAAACAGAGGAATCCTTGAGCATGTATGTTCTGGCATGAGTAGTTTTTCCAATCTATGGTTGGGTAATTAAAGTTGATCAGGGTAAAGGGTTGAATCTTGATAGATTTGAAGAGGTCTAGATAGGTGGAGTAGGCATCTTGAGTCAAATTTGGGGGCCTGTAGCTAGCTATGATCTGACTAGGGATCTTGTCAATGGTTAACTGCACCTGGAGTGTCTCCTGTTCGTCACACTGTCTGACCAGCCTGGAGGTGTTTGTGTCTTTAATATATATTGAAATTGCACCTCCTTTGGCTTTGCTGCCCACAGTTTGGGGTCTGAACGTATGACAGGATGAGTAACCAGGTAAGGCTGGGGTGCTCTCCGCAGCTTTGAAACAGGTTTCTGTGACTGCATAATGTCAGCATCTTCCAGGGTTAAGAACACTTGCAACATTTGAAACTTTTCTCCAAGTACAAATACAAATGAAACAAATTAAGTAATGTTTCTATGACTGATCATCTGATCATGTTGTCCTTATACACTTAAATAAGAAAAGTCAGGCACTAGTCATACCTGTGACACTACAGCTGTTTATTTGTTGTCAGAGGCAAAATCTATCAAAGGTTATCTCCTCAATTAGGGAACCACTCCTGCTTACCGTCAGAGTTATAAAATGGGGTCCCAAGCGGTTAGAAATGTCAATGTTACTCAGTGTATACAGTGTCTAATATTTCCACCAACAAAACTCAGAGACTATGAAGGGGAAATTCCCTCAACATTCCACAACGGTTCATACCGAAGTACTAGGAAAAAAATAGGCAATCATAATTCACACATTTTTTGCTGTTGCCCACACTTATTTTCAGAAATCACTGCAGATATATTTTCGCTACATGCTCACTGAAATGTCTCAAACTAATTTCACATTGCTATACTCTTTCTGTTAAATGCTCGGTTCTCAATGCATCTTTGTTATGGTACCCTGCAACGTTTTACGTATATATTTGAGGCATCTTTATTTACAAAGTGCAGCCATTCTGTACTGCTGTTGTCGACTTTTTTTTATAAAACTTTTCTCCCCAGGCACACACTGAAAAAGAGTTCTGCTCGGTGGACTTTCTTGGTTACTAAAACAAAAAATAATACAGAAAGAAAAGGTGAGAGTAAAACAGTCAAACAAAACAAATAGTGCCAAACTGTTTTGGATAAATTCCAGAGCTTTGTAAAACATGAAAAGTTTATTCCTGTGTGGGTGTGAAGTCTTGTCAGAAAAAGCGGCTTAGAAAGTTTAAAGCTTGCTTCTTTTGCTCCTTTAAAATGCAACTTAAAAAAAAAAAAACATCAAGCTTGGCTAGCTGTACTTTCATTCACAGTTTTGGAAGAAAAACAAAAGTGAAAACATCAATTTTTATTTTTACTCCTGAATCATGGTGTGCAATCACAGTTTTTTTTTTGTTTGCTTCCATTTTTGTTTTAACTATGAATCAGAACAACACAATGACAGGAAAAAGTACAGTTGTGTACACTTACCATAAATGTAGATGTTCGAGTGTATTCACTGTTGCAGTCATCACACTTGGGTTATCTGCCTGCAGATAGCCCTCAGTCAACCCGAATACCAAAGTATTGGGAATTCTTCATCAAATGCGGTCGCTTCTTCCATGATGTCAGGTCATCAGGGGTATAAAACAGGCAGCCAACGCCATTACATCAGTTTTTCTTGCCTCAGATGTCAGGAGCCCCCCAAATTGGAAGCCAGTATATGGTGTGGAACACTACCAGTAAAAAGTAAATACCACTGCCATAAAAAATGGCCATATAGAGAACAGGTAGAAAGGATAGCGAAAGTCGGAGAGAGTCGGGTGGGGAGGGTGGCCTAATGATTAAGGTGTTTGCCTTACAAACACAAGGTGCCGGGTTTGAATCTCACAAGGGATAATTGGCTAGGCTTAAAATGGCCCACAAGGGCAGTTAGTCTAGTACTAATCTATGAATCTATGAATCTATGAATCTAAAAACGGGGCTGGATGGAGGGAAACCAGGACTGCAACAGTGAATACACTCGAACATCTACATTTATGGTAAGTGTACACAACTGTACTATGTTATTCGTGTTTCACTGTTGCAGTCATCACACTTGGGTTGATTCCCAAAGCTGAGGAAGGGTGGAGGCAGTCAAGAAGAGTTAGGGCTGGCTAGCAGGCCTTGTAAGACTGCTGTAGCAAATCCTGCTCTGAATTTAGAAAAAATAGGTAAGTGGTAATGCTTGGTGAAGGTGTGTACAGAACTCCAGGTTGCAGCTTCCAGAATGTCCCTGGGTATGGACTCAACTGAGAAATGCTGTAGAGGTGGAAGCAGCCCTAGTGGAATCTATTCTGATCCCCTGTGGGTAGGTTTTCCATGGTGCTTGTAGCAGAAATGGATGCAGTGTGCTATCCATTTGGAAATGGTTTGCTTTGAAATGGCCTTGCCCTCTGCCCCTGTAGCAAAGCTGACTATCAGCTGGTCAGATTTTCTGAAAGGTTTAGTCCTGTCAAGGTAGAACCTGAGCTGTCTGTGCACGTCCAATGAGTGCAGGATCCTTTCCCCTTTATTCTGAGGATTAGGGAAGAAGGTTGGTAAATGGATGGCTTGGTTTAAAGCCACACTGGAGACCACCTTAGGCATAAAGGATGGGTTAGTCCTGAGGGAAACCCTGTTAGCATGGAAAATAATGAAGGGTTCCGCAGCCATTAGTGCCTGTAACTCAGAAACTCTTCTAGCCAAGGTTATGGCTAAAAGCAAGGCTGTTTTCCAAGAAAGGAATTTTAACTCTGTTGAAGTCACAGGTTCAAAAGGGGGAAGCGTGAGCTTTTCCAGTACAAAGTTAAGGTCCCAGGCATGGATGGGTGCTCTCCTAGGGGGCCTTAAGTTGTTAGCCCCTCTCAGGAACTGTTTGATGAGAAGGTAAGAGAATAGAGGTGGCTCAGTATTATAATGAGCTGAGATGGCAGAGGCATGAATCTTAATGGAGGAGAAGGATAGGCCTCTGTGGAGTAGCTCTGATAGGTAATCAAGGATTTAAGGTAAGGAGGGCACAGCTGTGTCCTTTCCTTGAGAGAGATTCTAAGAACAATATCTTTTCCACTTTTCAGCATAGGATTTCCTAGTACTAGGCCTTCTGGCCTCAAGAATGACATCCAGCACCTGTTTGCTGAGGGTTGCTGGTGGAGTATTCAGGGGATAAGCCAGGTTGCAAGGTGTAGGGTTTGTAGCTGTGGAATGCAAAATCTGTCCCTCCTGCTGAGACAGCAGGGAAGGTGTCTGATGAAGGTGCCAGGGAGGCACTGTTGTCAGACTGTGTAAGAGTGGGTACCAGTGCCAGCGTGGCCAGTCTGGGGCAATAAGAATTGCACTTGGGATGTCCTGTCTGATCTTGAGTCTTACCTTTAAGAGGAGGGGCAGAGGTGGAAAGGCATAAATTGAGAGGTTTTCCCATTTGAAGGATAAGCCATCCACCCTCCAGGCCCTGCTGTTAGGGATTCTGGTGCAAAAGTCGCTCAACTGGTGGTTCTCAGAGGAGGCAAAGAGGTCCACCTCTGGTGTCCCCCACCTCTGGATTAGAAGGTTGAAGGTGTTGGGCTCCAATTTCCACTCGTGTGGGTCCAGGATATTTTTGCTTAAGTTGTCTGCCAGTGAATTCTGTTTGCCTGGCATGAATTGAGCTTGTAGATGCACTTTTTTGCTCAAGAATGGGTTCCACAGGGCCATGGCTAACCTGCATAGTGGGAAAGAATGGGTTCCCCCCTGCTTGTTTATGTACCACATAACTGTGGTGTTGTCTGTTTTTATCAGCAGCTGTCCTGGAAGGATTAGGTATTTGAAAGGCTGTCAGAGCATACTGTACAGCTAACATCTCTTTTTGATTGATGTGCAAGAGGATTTGTCCTGGGCTCCATTTGCCCTGAATGCATTTGCCTGTCACGTGAGCCCCCCATGCACAGTCTGATGTGTCTGTAGTCAGGATTTGGACGGCGAGGGGTTGAGTGAAAGGCAGTCCCTTGTTATGGTTGCATGCTTCTGCCCACCAAAGGAACTCTGCCCTTAGACAAGGTACGATAGGAATGACTGTTTCCAGGTCCTGAGAATGTTGGCACGAAAGACTTTTTAAGTACCACTGAAGTTTCCTCATATGCAGTCTTGAATATGGAATTAGCAGAATGCATGAGGCCAAGAACCCTTGGGCTTGCAGTATTTTACTTGCAGATAGCTGGGTCTAGGTGGCCATTTTTCTGAAGTAGTTATTCAAACAGACCTGTTCTTCTTGAGTAAGAAATGTCATCTGGGAAGTTGTGTTCAAGCTTGCTCCCAGGAATACAATTTTTTGACTGGGCACCAGCTGTGATTTCTTTTCATTGATGGTGTATCCCAATGAAGATAGGAGTCTTTTTACAATGTCAGGTGCTGAAGTAGCAATTCCTGACTGTCAGCCTGAATCAGGCAATCGTCCAAGTATGGGAAAATTTGGATATTTCTCTACCTGCAGTATGCAATGGCTGGAGGCAGACACTTTGTGAACACTCTGGGAACAGTAGATAAGCCAAGGGAAGTGCAGAGAACTGAGTGTATAGAGCCTGCCCTGAAGCGTAGATATTTCCTGCAAGACTCCTTTATGGGGATGTGCAGATAAGCTTCTTTTAAGTCTAGGGTGACTAACCAGGCATCCTTGGCTAGCATAGGGAGAAGCTGTTGCAGGGTAAGCATTTTGAATTTTCAGACCACCACAAAAGTGTTGAGAATTGATAGATCCAGGATTGGGCACCAAGAGCCCTCTTTTCTGGGCACCAGGATCAGTCTGGAGTAGAAACCCTCTCCCCTTTGTTCTGCTGGAACAGGTTGGATGGCCCTGATATTGAGCAGGGAAAGTACTTGCTTTTGAGCCTCTGCCCACTGGTTTGGAGGAAGGTCTGGAAACCCACTTGGGATTGGCAGTGAATGGAAGTAGAATCTGTACCCCTGGGATACAATGTTTAGAACCCATCGGTCCTGAGTAATGGACATCCAGTTTTTGCCGTGAAGGGCAAGTTTTCGTCCTAGGGGCGCAAGTAGTTGGGCAGGGCTGTGAAGGATAATTGAAAAGTCATTGTGAACTTTTTCCATAAGGGGGTGGCTTACTACTCCCTGTTTTTGAGGTGGGAACACTCCATTGTTTAGATCTCTGCATACCCTGAGACTGTTGTTTGGTGGTCTGGTTCCCCTGTTTTTGGGCTGAAGACCTGGAAGGGGCTGGAAAGGAACAGTTTTTAGAAGGCCAATGCCAACTGAATCTAGGTGGCTGCACTTGTTAAGAATTCTTTAACAGTTTGCATAGATTCAGCTTTTTCTTCCATCTTTTTAAAAACCTCTTCTGCTTTGGTACCAAACAAATGGTCCTGATTTAAAGGAACATCTAGTAATTTTGATTTGACATGGTCTGGCAAGGTTTGTTCCTTCAGCCAAGCATGCCTTCTCAGTACAGACCCAGTGACTGCAGCTCTGCAAGATGCTTCTAGGGCATCAAAGCCATACTGCAAATTATGCTTACTAACTTGGTTTGCAGAATGTATAAATTATTGTAAATCTTTCTACACAATCTGGAAATAACACCATTTTTTTGTTTAAGTAATTCCATAATATGTTGCTGGTACATCAACAAGTGAAACTGGCAATTCATTGCCCGGATGGCAAGAGTTGCAGAGGTATACATCTTCTTACCCAGTCTGTCAAAAGCTCTGGAATCCCTGTCTGAAGGAGAAGGGTTTTTGGCTGTAGTAGCATTAATACCTTTCGGTGCCTGGGAAATGGTCTCTGGATCCGCAGTAGGATTCTTAAAGAGAAATTTGAGAGAATCAGGTACTCTGTAGTATCTGTCAGGTTTTCTAGGGGCCGGTAGTAAAGTGTCTGGAGTAAGACAGGATTCCAGGAAGACCTCATGTACAACATCCAGGACAGGGGGTATAGCTAGAGGCCAGTGCTGAGGCAACTCTAAAAATTCTCAGAGTCTCTTTTTGGACTGAGGATAGTCCTGGCATTCCCAGTGGAAATGCTCTCTTAAAGTATGCAAGGTTTCACCAAAAGAAAAATCCTCTGGAGGGGAGGCATAGGGAATGGATTCCTCTGCATCTGAATCCTCAAAGGTTGATAAGGGTATGCCCTGGTAATCAGAAGGGTCAGAGTCATCGAAGTCCTGGTCTGTAGAATCCGAAGGAAACTTAATCCCCTAATTAGGGTGATAAGGTCTTCAGCCATTCTAAGCATTTGTTTTTCTGGCATGGGAGCTTGAGCATGCACTTTGGTCGTCGGTTTTCTGGGCGTAGTGCATACTCTGGGCCTGAGAAACTCTGTAGTTTTAGCTGAAAATGAAGTTGTCAGTTTAATGCGAACATCGATAGGTTGGAATACACCCTCAGAAACCAGTGCCTGCACAGCGTCTCCGGACCCATATAAGGTAGAGACATCCGCAGGTTCCAATAGTCGAAGAAGCATCTCGTGGCATACCGGACTCCGAATGGGTCTCAGCAGAGGCCTGCAAATCTGCAGAAGCAGGCACCAGGGGCTGCAGAGGCACCTCAATGAGTACTGGAGGACTGGCGACTAGCTTAAGGGAAGCATCGTCAGCAGTTTTGGACCTATGCCGTCTGTCTCTGTCTTTATTTTTACACTTTTTCAGAAGATCGGTAGTCGGATGGCTTATTGAAGCCATTTCGGAATACGGAGAACAACAGCGAAAGAATTAAGACACAAAAATAGCCCAACGGATGGTTCAGGCATTAAACAAGACACAAAACTGACAGCGAGGGACGTCGTGGTCTGGGCCTAAACAGGTGACTGAATAAGAATGAAAATTGCTGTGAGGTATTTGCTTTCCACAGGCAAGCAATTGTTAACTTTTTCTGACATCAGTTAGAGCAAGGAAAAAGAATCCCCAATGGGGTACTTAGCTTTAGAAGACTTCAGGTTTGAAACTAGAAAAACGAAAATTTCAGGTAGCGGCTGACGGGCACTTGCAAGCTGCTTCTGCTTTGGACTTCTTCTTGGCAAGAAAGACTGATGCAATGGCGTTGGCTGCCTGTTTTATACCCCTGATGACCTGACGTCATGGAAGAAGCGACAGCATCCTATGTAGAAATCCCAAGACTCTGGTATTCAGGCTGACTGAGGGCTACCTGCAGGCAGATAACCCAAGTGTGATGACTGCAACAGTGAAACACGAAGAACATCTTAACATACTGCTGCATCACATCTCTTCGTTCCTCAGTTTGTTTCTCAGCTGGGGTCGCCTTCTGTGGAGAATTTGCATATTCTTCCTTTGTCCATGGAAAGCACTCTGGTTCCTCCCACACTCCAAAGACATACACAGAGGAGCTAGAAATATGCATATCCTGGAATGGGCTGGTATCACATCCAGAATTAATTTCTCTGCCTTGCACTCTTTAAGTTCTATGGTAGGCTGAGGTTTCCTAAGACTGAGATTATAAAGTAAATTACAGAATGCACATACTTGAAAGTAGCAGTCATTACGGCTATAACTTGTCAAAGTGATGAGTTTAAAAGAGCAGGTTCTCTGCTCCCAAAATAAATTCTGCCTTTGATGTACAAGACTGTGCCCTCCATATCCCCTAACTTGTGTAACAAAACTTCTACTTAACCAATATACCGAAAGGTGGATAAATCTTACATTGTCAAAGCCTCTGCTTCAATAAGTCACAACCATAATGAGTTGTGCCTTAAACATTCAATTCATTCCCCAAAACACCTTAAACATTCATCACATTCCCAAAATCACCTTAAACATTCATTGCATTCCCCAAAACACCTTAAACATTCATAACATTCCCAAAAACACTTATCAGCTACATTTAAACACTGCCAGCTCATGAATGGTTCATAGGTTCATAGGTTCATAGGTTCATACTAGGCTATCTGCCCGAGGGCATTTACAAGCCTAGCCCATCGTTTTGTGGCTTAGGCCACCCCTTTAGTATGGGGAACTATACCCATTATTTTTCTGTGCCTCTGTCGAGCAGTGACACTGAGGTAATCCCTGGGGTATATCTGCGATCTCCCATCCATTGGTCAAGATTTCTCTTGAACAGGGCCAGCGAGGTGCTCTGCCTCACATGTACCGGGATTTTGTTCCACAGCATAGGGAGTCTTTGGGTGATGAATCTATCCCTCCAGCACGTCCTATTAATAGCCGTGTCAAGGTTTAAGTCTCCCGCCCTTGTGGCTCTGATGGATCTAGATTTTTTGAGGTGAAGCATATTCATCAAATCTGGGTTTGACATGGCCTTGTATGTTAGGCCATGAGTGAATTTCTAAGGGTAAATTGCAAGAGGGGAAAATGTCTAATATTTTGCTCTCTAGCTGGAATTGCAAAACACTAATTGTGAAAAACAGCAAAAGTGAAACACCTTTTTCTTTAACAGAACAGTGAAAGTTTATGTAACTGCCATTAATTTTGTTGGTCACTTGCTAAGTAGGTTTTCTACCTGTAATATACTACCAACTGAAAGTATTACACAGTTTTCATGTTTGCTTTCTAAAACTGAGAGAAAAAATATACTTATTTTCTACCTAGTCTATAACCGCTTAAAAGGCACATATGAATAATGTTGCACTGAGTTTATAGACACATGTAGAGCATGCATGCACCTCTATTTAGATTTGAAGTTAATTACACAGAATGCTGCAGCTCCTCGCAGTTTTCTATCAGAGGAGGTAGTACATTACTCTTCAGATGCTTCATTAAACTGAAACTGACTAGAAAGTTGAAAGCAGCCAGTGGAGGGTGAGCAACTACTTAAGGCTTTCAGCAGTCGGAGGGCAGTTACCAAGCAGATTTTCCAGCAGTTAAGCAACAGGAAAAATGTGAAAGCAGCCTTTGTAATAAAACTAAACTTTTTTTTGCTCTGTGCATAGCTAGCATTAAAATATAACAATTCCTGACGCAGACAAACACACACATATCTATATCCACACACATATACATATGTATACACACACACATATATATTATATATATATATATATATATATATATACACATATATATATATATATATATATACATATATATATATATATATATATATATATATATACACACACATACACACACTGACATATGTGTATATATATATATATATATATATATATATATATATATATACATATATATATATATATATATATATATACATATATATACATATACACACACACATATGCATATATATATTTATATATTTATATATATATATATATATATATATATATATATATATATATATATATATATAAAGGTCTACGTCACATAATCGAACATCCAAATGTTCGACTTTCATATGGCCGAGACCATATGATCGAACATTTGAATGTTCGAAAATGTGAAACAAAATAAACAAACAGTGCTAGTAGGGGGGCAAGCCCTGCACCCCCCACAACCCCCACTACTTAAATATACCAACTCCGAGATCGCACTACATTGTGGTAAGGTGAAATCTTCCTGTTCCGCGCTCTATGGAGATCCCCATTCAGACCGTTCGAACTTTTAAAAGTTCGATCATATGGTCTCGGCCATATAAAAGTTGAGCTTTTAAAAGTTCGACCATCTGAAGAAGATCCATACATTTTATATATATAGTACCTCCCTGGATTACATGAAAAGAGACATACAGGAGCTCTCTGAGCATGTGGCCCAGGCCGGTATGACCCTGACCTTGAGTAGCATCTTACCCTCACCAAGAATGATGCCACAATATGAAGACAAGATGATCAGTTTCAATAATTGGCTTAAGTATTGGTGTCATTCAAAGGGGATCCAATGCCTGTCAACCTGGGATGACATGCTCAACAAGCCACGATGCTTCGCCAGGGACGGCTTGCACCTGTCACCCCTGGGCTTTTGGATATTGGCAAAGGCTCTTGCTACCCCCATAGTGCCTTTTTTAGGCAAGGCTCAAAAGACAAACCCACCTCCATAGGTATCACAAGGGATAAGAAACTAAGAGTAATGCTACTCAATGCCAGAAGTCTAAACCTCAAGATGCACGCACTCAAAACTCTCCTTAGTCTGGAGAACATCGATATCTGTGCAGTAACAGAAACCTGGTTCAAGGCTCCCGAGAGCACCCCAGCACTACCAGGTTATACCTCATACCATGCTTTTCGGCCCCAAAACTTGGACTGAACCACAAAAGGAGGTTGAGTATCAATATTCGTCAAAGATACCCACACCTCCAGGTTGGTGGCACAGCACGAAGCATCAGAGACTATCCATGTGCAACTAACAGTGGGTAAAACTGCCTTCCAGTTTATAGCCTACTACAGACCACCCTCCCAAACCCAGGAACCCCACTCGGCCTTCCTGAGAACACTGGAAAATATGAAGGTCTCTCCAAACACCATTATATTGGGCGACTTCAACTACCCAAACATAGACTGGGAGCATTACTCTAGCTCCAACACCCTAGCCCAAAGGTTCCTAGAATTTATAAACTCAAATGCTATGGAACAACTTGTTACCACTCCCACAAGAGGGGAAAACATACTGGACCTGATCATCACCAACATGGGGACTCTATGCTCCAGACCAGAAGTGTATCCCTCACTGGTAAGATCAGACCATAAACTTATCTCACTGGATATTCACATCCCGATCCCACCTCCTGCCCAGAAAACCACAGTGAAAAACTTCTCTAAAGCAAATTTCACACTCCTCAAAACCAAGGTGGAATCCTTCAAAGCCCCCGGGCCTGTGGAAAATACGGCCCAGACCACAGAATCCTTTATAAATGCATTCTATGAACACCTTCAGGAATGCATGGATCATGCAATCCCAAATAAAACCAAGACCCAATCCAATCCTCCAAAGGCAGAAGTCCTGTCTGGTGGACCCCAGCCATAAACAAACTATACAACAGAAGGAGGAAGCTACTAAATGATAGAGTAAAATCCCAAAAAGGGAAGGCATCTCTGATCAGTATTAGCAAAAAACTACGGGCATTCATAAAATCGTCTAAGGCCAGCTTAGAGAGAAAAATTGCACAGGACACTAAGGATAATCACAAGGCTTTCTTTAGTTATGTTAGGAACCTGGGTGGGAATTCCCAGATATGCTCAGAATTAGTCCAAAACGACAAAAAATACACCGAACCCACAGACATTGCCAACATCCTAGCTGACAGGTTCAGCGCAAACTCCCCCCCCCCACCAAAAGGGCAAATATCTACCCAGCAGAGTGCTGCCCCCCTGACATCTCAGTTGCTCAGGTAAGAGCCGCCCTCTCCAAAGCAAAAAACACAGCATCAATGGGACCAGACGGTGTCCCAGGCTGCGTCCTACGTGAACTCCAAGAAGAGCTAAACCCAAACATAAAACTACTGTTCAATCTCAGCCTTACTACAAAATATGTACCCAAAGAGTGGTGTACAGCAACAGTGGTCCCTTTCCACAAAGGTGGTGCCTCAACGGATCCTGGAAACTATCGCCCCATAAGCCTGACTAGCTTGGTCTGCAAAGCTATGGAAAGGATCATCATGGACCTCATAAATAAAGATATTGGGGACCTACAGACACTGGATCCTACCCAGTTCGGCTTTGTTAAGGGCAGATCCTGCCTCTTAAACCTGGTTGATTTCTTTGAAACAGTCACCAAGGCCATTGATGAGGGGAAGGTGGTCCACACAGCCTACCTGGACCTCGCAAAAGCCTTCGATACAATACCCCACTCGGGCATTATAGATGAGCTCACCAGCTTAAATATAAACCCCTATGTCACTAGATGGGCTGCAAACTGGCTCAAGGACAGAACCCACATGGTTAGAATTGCTGGAGCCATGTCAGACTCCAAACCAGTTACAAGTGGCGTCCCACAAGGCTCAGTCCTGGGACCTCTCTTGTTCGGTATATATTTCTCGGAGGTACAGGCCAACACGGAAGGACTGTGACTGACCAAGTTCACAGATGACTGCAAACTGGGCGCCATAATCGAATCTCCAGCCGACACAAGCATCCTGCAAAAGGGCCTCATAGAAACAGACAACTGGTGCCAGAGCCATGGCCTCAAGCTAAACACCAAAAAGTGTATAGTCATCCCCTTTGGCAAAAACAAAGTGCCCACAAATTACCACATAGGTGGTAATCTATTAAGTACAGAAGAAGTAATTAGGGACCTGGGGACCCAAGTTGATAGCAGTCTCTCATCTGACAACCACGTGGCCAAAGTGGTTAGAAAAACATTTTATATAGCCCACCTAATCATGAATGGATTCACATCTAGATCAGGGGAGGTCATCGTGCCTCTTTACTCATCCCTCATCAGGCCCATAATTGAGTATAATGCCCCTTTTGGGATGTACCTTACCAGACACCTGCAGCAACTGGAAAGACCCCAACAGTACCTCACCAAGAGGATCAAAGGGCTCAAACAGATGCCATATGCTGCCCGGTTAAAGAAACTCCAGCTCTACTCTGTTCAGGGGCGATCTGTGCCTGACGTATAAAGCCATGTCCAACCCGGAATTAATGGACATGCCGCACCTCAGAAAATCCAAATCCCATCGAGCTACGCTCGAGAGACTTGAACCTCAGCACTGAAATAAATAGGACATGCTGGAGGGACAGATTCATAACCCAGAGGCTCCCTTCACTCTGGAATAAAATCCCAGTCCAGGTTAGGCAGAGTCCCTCATTGACTCTCTTCAAGAGGAATCTTGATGAGTGGATGGGAGATCGTAGGTTTAACCCGGGTATCACTTCTGTGTCACTGTTAGACTGAGGCACAGTATACTAACCTCGAAAAAGGGCATAGCAAAATTAATTTAAAATGGGTGGCGAAAGCCAAACACATTCTGGCTAGGCTTATAAATGCCCTAGGGCAGTTAGCCTAGTATGAACCTATGAACCTATATATATATATATATATATATATATATATATATATTCATATATATATATATATATATATATATATATATACATACACGCGCGTACACACACACACACACACACATTTATATATATATATATATATATATATATATATCTGAACAGCAATAAGAAAATTTAGATGATGCAGGCTTACAGATTACACCATATATCTGACAGTAAAAACGCACTGCATGCACTCCTAAACAGCATCCCTGACCTTGATATAAAATCTGTTTCATACTCCCAAACAGTTCAATGCTTGTTATCCAGTCTCCCTGGAATTTAGTAGAGCAGCTTTAGGCCGTGTTCCAAGTCAAGCATTCCATGGTTTTAATGTTGGGAAAACAGAGAAAGAGGAATGAAAAACATAAAAGAACAGAAAATAATATTTAGAACAAACTAAAAGAAAATGCAGAGAAATATAATTACTAAGGCAGGGGTGGAACTCAGCATATGCATTACAGAAAATGATGTAAAGGTTTAAGTTTACATGGCTATAGTCAACTGAAGTCTACTAAGCAAAATGGTTTACCGGGTTTCTGATTGAGATCTATTTTCTCAAGTTGTGCTTTATGATGAGAACCTAAATGCCACCCTTATCACCACTTTCTGAACCTGTGACAGTCCTGGTCAAATGACTATTCATCACTGCATAGATTTCTGACATTTCCATTGTGTTGATAAGACACTCTTATTTACTAACCAAAAAAGTTTAATTAGGTGAAGCCCATTTTCAATGAAGGCCAAGGGAGAAAGGTTTGAAAATAGAGCCATCAGAGAATATTTGGGCCTGACCCCTACAAATCTTTTCTGCTGATCTTCTAATCCAAGATCAAATCTTTCTGTAGAAGGGACATGCTTGCTGCTCTCCAACAGGTTACCCCCCAACACATGCCACTTCGACTACACAACGTACCATTCCTGTATCACCTGATGAGTTTCATAGGTTCGTAGGTTCATAGATTAGTACTAGGCTAACTGCCCTTGCGAGCCATTTCTTTTAAGCCTAGCCAATTATCCCCTGCGAGATTCAGCAATTTCCTCAGCAATCCCTGTAACACCAGGTGGTGACTACAAACATCTGGACCCAAATCTTGAACTTCTTTAAGACTGTGGATGTTCCTGATGTTCCACAGATTCTCGCTTCTACAGCCTAATGCTTAATGCTTCCAGCACTTAATACCACATTTCTCATTAACCTACTGCTACAGCTTTCTTTAATCCTATGCTGTGTGTAGATCCAGTTCTGTTCTTTCTCTACTGCAGTTCTCCTTTAACATATTACAGGAGCCTGCTTGTCACTCTGTTAAATTCTTCCAAAACTGCATAACATTATGTACTTAATACTAGTCTCCTACAAATATTGAGTGATCCCTCTTGGTCTAAACTGTTCTTCCAAGTAGTCAACCAATGAATGAAATAAGCCAATTGCCTACCTGATAAAATGCACTATGATTCTGTCAACAGTGCTAAAAAAGTCTCAGAATACCTTTTCTTTCTTTGTAGTACCTTGCGTATTCAAGCTTGTCAAATCTGCTGATACACCTTAACTTTACAGTTTTCTACATGCATAATTTGGAGCAAACCAACCCAGTATCCTACAAAGTACCCTGGAGGTTTAGATGAGAACATGTATAGGCAGCACACAATGACAGGTCAGACATGCTGGCAAATCCACTAGCTCGGAAATTAAAATCCGCTGCACACCCTACTTTCTATGTTCACAAATATTTATGGCACTATTACTTCCACACAAAAACTGCAGCAGAGTTAAATTCAATTCTAACTGCCAAATCAGAGAGACTCTATGTAAATAGTAAAGGGATCTATTCATTAAAGGTCACAGTTAACATCAAAAAAGCCAGACTGTATACTGGATTGTCTAGAAGACAAAAAAGACAAATAGAGATCTGTACCAGGGTATGACAGAGGTACGACATAGGAGTGGCAAGGAAAAGAACATAAAACACAAGGCAGTTTGTGTAACACACTTCATGCTCATCAGTTAATCTAATCTCAACAGGTACATTTTATTAGGCACCTCTCACTTCCAGTAAAGCAAACTACTAGGGGGGACATTTCAGCAACAAACCATTTCAGAATTTTAACTACCGCCCTCACCTCTCTCCAAGGCTTTTAGCCATATGAATACGAGGAGTAAGAGTTTGTGATATGTACTGTCAGGTAGACTCTCAAAGCATACTAATCTGTTTAGTTTCAGGTGATTAGAAGGCAGTCATCATAATCATTAAGGCAAGAACACTGCACACCAAAGGTATTGGGGAGAGGGGGGGGAGATAAAAAAGGTGCACTAAAAACATTTAAGTAATAAACAGTACAAAGGCATACACAAAAAATGCTGCATATACATCAGGGGGACAGCTTTCATGTTATACTCACAGTAATAAATATAATCAGCCCGGGAGCTCTATCCATACATCCAAGGACAAACTTCACTGTATGTTAACCACAGTCATATTTCTCTGTGAATTACCCATGTGTGCCCATCCACACCCAGATAAAAAGCACACATCCTCATACACAGATATACACACACACATACACACTACCTCCTAAAGTATATCACCCATAATCCTCTTCACCACTTCTTAACTCACAATCAAAAGCCTTTCTGTCACTTCTGCAGCCAGCCTAAGTGTAACAGAAACATGTATGTGTTTTCATGTGTCAGTCAGTGGCCTGTGATGCCATAAGAAGATGGCCAGGTCAACTGAAGATTCAGTACTAGCTACACACGAATGAAATAGCTTGCTCAGATATTTTTCAACAAATGTTCAAATCAGGCATGATGTAACCCAATTATGCTGCCCCTATTGCTTTGTGGAAGGACATCCTCTGCCAAGTAAAGTAAGCTACGACAGCAGTACCCTGGCCTCCAGCAAGCTGGTTTATTTATCTAGTTATGTATGCCTACTTTGGGGCCCAGAGCAGGATCACAGACCATGTGTGTCCTAATTTTAGTCAGCCTTAGAACAAGAACACTCATCCTCCTACCTACATAACTGAATAAACACTTCAACAAGGCATCTTTATTAAGTTAGGTTAATGACCACAAGAGTGTTTTTAAGCCTAACCATGCATCCCAAATGTCTGACAAGTTCTGGTGCCCTTGATAAGTGCAAGCAAGGTCCTAGGAGATGAATCATTTGCAGGATGTCTGTGCCCATTAGAGACAAAGGTGCCAAAGCAGGGATGATGTTCCTGTTCCACATCCAATTGTCCAAGTTACACTTGAATTGGGTTACGGAGAAACTCTGCTTCACATGGATGGGGAGCCTGTTCCAGAGATGGAGTAGTCTCTGGGATACATACTTGTCTCTCCAGCAGGTCCTATTTCAGGCAAGGTTTAAGTCTTTAGAATGGGTAATTCTGGTGCTGTTCATTTTGGGGATATGCAAAAGGTCCAGAGTGGGGTCTGACAATGCCCTGTATGCCAGGCATAGATCTACACTCAACAAGCCTGAAGGCGATAGAATGCAGGGATAGGGCTTTGAGGCAGTCTGCACAGGAGATTTTACTTATGCCCTATATTCCTTTAGTGAGGAATCTCTGTGAACATTCCAATTGTTGGATATGCCTGGTTAGGTATATACCAAAGTGGGCACTTTACTCAATTATAGGTCTGATGAATGCTGAGTACAGTTGAACAATGACTTCCTTGGAACTAGATGTCATACCTTTCTTTATAAGTGGCACAAGACAGAATGATTTTCTCACTGCTGTAGACATGTGATGGTCAAAGGCTATACTACTGTCTGTGTGTGCAAGGGGTGTGTTGCCAATATGACAGTTACAAGGGGTGGATGACTTCCCAGAGGATACTATTATACATTTCGTTGTATTTAGTTTTAGTCCATGGCTCTGACACTAGTTGTTTGCTTATGTCAGCCCTTCCTGGAGAACATTTGATTCGGACATGGGATTCAATGGCAGCTCCTAATTTGCAATTGTCTGCAAATTTAGTCAGCCAGAGACCACTGACATTGGCCTTAACTTCAGAGATGTAAACGCCAAAAAGGTGCAGCCCAAGGACTAGTCCCTGAGGGGCTCCACTTGTGAATGACTTCTTTGTAGAGGTGGACTCCCAATTCTAACTTCACTCTTTCCTGTCTGACAGCCAGTTGGCTAGCCACTGGGTGATGCACTGGTTTGTACCTAACCTCTTGCATTGTGTCAAATGCCTTGGTCAGGTCAAGGTAGGCAGTGTGAACCATTTTGCCTGCATCCATTGCTTTGGTAACCTCCTCAAAGATGTCCACCAACTTGAGTAAGCATGACCTGCCCTTGACGAAACCAAACTGGATTAGGTCAGGTGTCTGGAGGTTTACCATATCATTATTGATCATTTCCATGATATTTCTTTCCATGGTTTTGCACAAAAGACTAGTGAGATTTATGGGTCTGTAGATGGCTCACCTTTGTGTAGAGGATGACTGCTGCTGTTCTCTGTTCACGAGGCACGAAGCCTGTTTGGAGGCTACAGTTAAACTGCAATTCCAGACTGCCTGACAGATTATGTTTCATGCTATTCAGAAGGCATCCTGGGATACTGTCTGTCACTGATGCAGTTTCTTGGCCTTAGAGAGAGCATTATGGACCTGTTCCCTAATGAGAGCAGGGGGAGTTATACTTGATGGTATTTCCTGAAGGATGGTTGAGGGGGAGAGGTACAGACCCACAGGGAGGGTATCAGAGAAACAGCCTCCTACATCTGCTAGCTAAAGTCATTTTATCAGGACTAATCATTTGTCCTGTTTGTTGTTGGTCCTGGCACCCTCTTGGTCACAGGTGGAATACCAGACCTGACTCAATTTTTCTAGATTATCTCGATTTACTTTAGGGCAATCTGGGTAAACCCAATAGAAATGAATAAAACCAAAAGTACTACTTCAGAAAACTAAAGCAAATTTACAGACCAAGAACATTTTACTATTAACCAGATGACAAAACAGTTCCATAAACACATAATTAAATTTAAATAAGAGACAGCCCCTCACATCATTTAAATATGAGTGTTTGCTTTGCTTTTCAGACATTCATACAATGCTGTGTTAAGTGGGATCCAGGACAAAGCCTGTGCTGATGCCACTCCCATAACAGGACAATGCAGTCTTACAACTCTCTCCCCCAAATACACACACCATGACAAGGACCTCCAACAACTTTTTTTTGTTATGTTATACTGCACTTCTTTTCTAAAACTCAAGACAGCACTACAGAATACAAACACATCAAGTAAAAACAGACAATGTGACATAATACAAAAAATCAACACTCAAGGCTACACAATACTAGGAGTTAATACGGTATGACTTATGCTTCACAGTTTGTGCACCTAGATTCAGTCTGGGAGGATAACCACTCTCTGCACAGAGTTTGCACGATATCTGCAAATCTGCACGAGTTTTCTTTAGTCACTCCAGTTTCCCCCCACCTCCTCAAAAATAACCTGATTTACTGACTATTATAAACTCTGTGTGTGTGTGTGTGTGTGTGTGTGTGTGTGTGTGTGTGTGTGTGTGTGTGTGTGTGTGTGTGTGTGTGTGTATATACATTTACCCTCATTCTTGTGGTATAAATTAAGACTGAAAAGATTCTAACGATGGTTAGTTTGCTTAAATGGTTAAGCACTGGCCTTAGAGTTAATTCTCACAAAAAGCCTGAAAACGTAAGTAGGCTTACAATTAGGAAGGACATTAATCAATGTAAGGATAGAAAACGTTGGAGCCACCAAAAAAGAAAATGCAAACATAGAGGAGGTGTTAATTCATTGTTTGTGATGCCTGCTTCCAGGATGACCAGTTCATTGAACAGACTTATGCAATAATGCATTTTTGCATAAACATGAATCAGGACTGGCTAGGCAATTTCTGTTTTGTCTAAATGGATTCCTTTTGCTTGCATGCAGAGGCATTTGCAATATTCACAAGCAAAAAGACATCACCAGAAATATATATATATATAACAATGTATACATAAGCTTAGCCGACAGAATCATTGCGGAACCACAGTGGGGATGCATCATGATGTGCAGTGATATAGGACATAAATCTCAGATGCACAGAAAGACCACAGTGACATACGCAACAGACCTGGCTTTCACAATGCAACATGAGTGAATAATGACTAGCTGAGTGCTATATGACTGAGCTGTAAATGTGAATATTCACGGGACCGACATATGGGTAGGGGTATCGTAAACAGGGACAAGGATGAGGTACAATTGCAAAGGACAAACATAAATGTTTTAGTGGACACGTGATGCCTAGGTGAAAAAAACAGCAAAATCAGGTGTCCCAACAATAACATTAATTGCAATTTAATTTGATTCTTTAAGTAATAAAGATACCCACAGATATCCAAGATGGTTTTAATGTAGAACTCTGGGCCTTGTTAATACATTAAAGTGGCTCTCAGAATTTTACAACAGTCATTTCTTTATATAAAGAGATAATCTCTTTCTCTGTGAGGGTAAGACTAAAAACCCTATCCCTTTACTCTGTCTCCTACTGACTATTAAGGGGTGACCTATGTCTGACCTACAAGGCACTCACAAATCCAGCCCTGATGGAGCTGCTACACACCCACAAGTCAAACAGCATGATGGTCACCCGATATAGGGATCTAAACTTAGTCAGCGACTCAAACAAAACATGCTGAAGGGACAGATGCGTCTCAGAGATGGCCCTTCTTTGAATAGGCTTCCTATTCACATTAAGCAGAAGCCCTTCCCTGGCCCTCTTCAAAAGCAGTTTGGATCAATGGATGGGGAATCAAATTCACATCAGAGGTAGTTCCAATGTCTCTTATGGACAGGGCCAATTTGTAAGACATTCAATGCACAGCCACACATCCATGCCATCCTCTTGCCCCTAGGGCCATATATATTGGGTAAAATCGGGTTATATTGACAAGGCTTATAAGGACCATTTAGCTGTTAGCTTAGTAATCTCGTATTAGCCTATAACCCTTGTACAACCCTTTCCCTTTCTACACATTTATGTGGTTATACATTTCTTTCATCTTCATAACAGTGACAGAATCAGTTGTTACAAAATAGTAACGTCTAACAATCTACTAAATGAAAGGGATGCTGGTAATACAAGAAATGATCCTTTATATAAAGAAACTGTTTTTTTATCTTAACATTTGGTACTTTGCAACAATTTGTTTAAATAATGAATGTGCATGGAAGTCTTTTATGATGCTGCTAGGTAATTTATTTTGAGTATATTGCCTCTATTTGTTATTGGTTAATTATTTTATAAAGTTGACTGATGTGTGTTTAAACAGTTTTTTTTTGCTTATTCGATATTTTTCATGAAGATGTTAGCTGAGGAGATACAGAGTATGTTTTTTAAGAATAAAGTACATATCTGTCATATTATTTTATATTAATTTATTCTTATGGCGGTTTTTCATCTTACAATAGTAGTGTAGTTTGAAAACTGTTGTCACGGTAACATATTGACAAACTGACAGGTTTTTGATTTTAAGTCTGTTTGTAAGTGGGGGGGGGGCTGCTCATCCTTAACATCCCACCCATTCACACCCCCAAAAAAGTGGGGGAAGTTAAGGTGAGTGACAGCCCCCTTTACAAATAGAACAAATTAAATTATTTGTTGCTTTCAGCCACCTCTTTCCCCAAGGACTCACAAATAAGTGTAATACAGGCAGTACAGGAAAAAGAAGTTATGTACTCACCATAACGTTCCATGTCTGTTGTCCAGTATCTCGCCTTTAGTCTTGCTAGTTGGGTTTGGAGCCGAAACTCAGCTCCAACTCGGCCATATACCAAAGCTCGAGAGCTTCTACTGGCTCGAGGCTGAGTTCTATCCCATGGTGCTTAGCGGCTGTTCCCCAGACATTGTTTGAGGGAGAAAGGTTCCTATGATATATTCAATATCCAAAAAGATAATATATGAAACATACTGTCATAAAATTAACAAGAAAGGCAAGAAGGGAATCAAGCCTTATCTGCTATTTTTTGAGAAATTTCCTCTAGATCTTCCTGGAGGGGAAGGCTGGGAGGGACGCAGGACTGAAAGCGAGATACTGGACAACAAACATGGAATGTTATGGTGAGTTCATAACTTCTTTATGTTATGTTGTCCCATCTCTCCTTCATTCTTGCTGGTTGGGACAGTCCCCAGCACCTTTTTCTTGGGTGGCTCAAGGGAATAAACTCTTCAGGACAGTGGAACCAAAGGAAGCCCTGTTCCAGGAGGCTACATCTACTTTGTAATGAGTAATAAAGGTATGAGGGTTAACCGATGTAGCGGCAGCACAAATTGAATCCAATGAAAGTCTGGATTGAAAGGCAATGGAGGTAGATACCGCTCTAGTTGAATGCCTTTTAACTTTCCCTGGTGGTTCTTTATTGTGGGAATCATAGACATATGTGATGGTCTCAGTAAGCCATTTGGACAAGGTAACGTTTGAGATTGCCAAACCTTTTTTATTTTCTGAATAAGAGACAAACCATTGGTCTGACTTTCTGAATTCTTTGGTCCTATGCAAGTAAAAATGCAACTGTCTATGCACATCCAGTTGGTGGAGTTTATACTCTGCCTTGGTGCCATAGTTAGGAAAAAACACTGGTAATTCTATATTTTGGTTTAAATTTGCTTGAGAACAAACCTTCGGTAAGAAGGAAGGATTTGTTCTGAGGGACAGACTATCTTTGTGGAAGATCAAATAAGGTGGATGGATAGACAAGGTTTGCAACTCTGATACTCTCCTGGCTAAAGTAATTGCTGTCAGGAAGAGTGTTTTCCAAGATAAAAATTTAAATGAACAAGATGATGCTGGTTCAAAAGGAGGCAGGATCAAAGATGATAATACTAGATTGAGGTCCAACGGAGGAGGAGGTTCTCTGAAGGGTGGTCTTAACAGAAAAGTACCCTTGAGAAAAGCTTTGCATAGTCTGTGGGACATTAGACTAGATCCCGAGTCTCCCACATAATAATTAGAAATAGCAGCTAATTGAACTTGAATAGTGGCTGCCGCTGCTCCTTGATTAAAGGTTTCTGTCAAACATTTCAGAATTGCAAGTATAGATGCTGTAAAGGGATCTATATGTTTTTTGTTAGCCCAACAAGAGAACCTCTTCCATTTGCTTGGAGGGCAGGATGGAGTGTTCTGACTGATGCGTCAGAAGATCTGGCACTGGGTCCAGGATCCAAGGGTCCTCCTGAAGGTGGGGCCAAAGAAAGGGGAACCATATCTAATGAGGCCAGTATGGCGCAATGAGAATTAACCTGCAACTCAACAACTTTGCTTTCTGGATAACCTTTGGAATCAAGGGAAAAGGGTGAAAGGCATAGAGAAGTCCCAGGGGCCGATTGTGAACCAGTGCATCCCTCGGTGACTCTCCCAGACGAGAGATTAGGGCAAAGTAGGTGCCTCATTTGGCACTGAAGGGAGTGGAAAAAAGGTCACAGCAAGGCTGGCCCCATTTGCGAAAAATTTGATTCACAACTTCCTGATTGAGGGACCACTCGTGAAGCATGAGAATCGCTGTGCATAGCCTGTCAGCTATAACTCTGGATTTCCCTGGGATATGCACTGCTGTCAGAAAGAGTTGAGAAGATATTGCCCATTGCCAAACTCTCTTGGCCTCTCGACACAGGGGGTAGGATCTGGTTCCCCTCTGTTTGTTGATGTACAATACCACCGACATACTGTCTGTCTGAATTGCAATAGTCCCCGTGGGAAGAGAGTTTTAAAATGCTTGCAATGCCAGAAGCATTGCCCTCATCTCTAGGACATTGATATGTAAATGGTACTCGTGATCTTTCCAAACCCCTTGGACCATCTGTCCCAGATAATGCCCCCCCATCCTATAAGGGACGCATTCATGGTAATTGTAGCAACAGGTTGGGGGAAGTAGAAACGGTCTGCCCATTGTTACCTGAGTGGACTGAACCCATTAAAGTAGGTCCTTCTTGCAGGAGTGTGTTATGAGGATCTTGTGAGACACGGGTAACTCCTGTATAGACCATTGAGCGAAGAATAGCCACTGCAAAATTTGCATGTGAAGTCGTGCCATAGGAAGTAGTGTTATCGTTGCTGCCATAGAGCATAGGACTTTGAGGGCAAATCTTGTCTGTACTTTTTTCTTGTTGAGTAAAATAAGCACTTGACTGCGTAACATCTGGATCCTTTCTTGAGGTAGCTTTGCCAACATGTCATTTGTATTTAAATCTGCACCAATGAATGTAATACACTGTGATGGCAACAAGGCAGATTTTTCTGCATTTATAGTAATGCCTAGTTTTGAGAAGAGATGGATGGTGTAGTCTTTCTTTGATTAGTAGCTGCCTGGTGGTGGCAGTTAGGAGCCAGTCATCAAAATATGGAAACACCTGGAATCCCTGATGCCTCAGATGAGCTGTGACTACTGCCATGCATTTGGTAAACACCTTGGGGGCTGTGGTGAGTCCAAAGGGCAGAGCTGTGAACTGGTAATAACTGGCTCCCAGCCGGAAGCGTGGAAATCTTCTTGTGCACCTGTCCATCTTTATGTGGTAGTACACATCGAGCACATCCAATTGTCGTTTCCCAGAAATGGGAGTATAGACTGCAGTGTAACCACTTGAACTTGGAACTTTGACTTTTTCACCGACTTGTTTAGTCTGCTGAAATCCAGTATGGGTCTCCAGTTCCCTGTCTTTTTTGGAACTAAAAAGAACCTTGAGTAAATTCCGGATCCCAGTTGGTCTGCGGGAACTTCTTGGATGACTCTTTTTTCTATAAACGTTTGGATTTCTAGTGTTGCTTGATCCCTTTGACTGGATGGAATGTCTGGGATAAACTTTGGCAGATGAGGTGGGCAGTGAAAGGGAATGTTGTATACCCTGGATATAATGGATTGTACCCATTTGTCTTGAGTCAAATTTAGGCAGGCTTCTAGGTACAGCGATAGTCTCCTCCTGACTGCCTCCAGGGGTGGGCCTCCTTTCAGGAGCACTGGAAGGGCCTACCAGAGAATGCATCTCTGTCGCCCTGGTTATACAGACCCCCTCTGCCGTGTGGATGGTGTCTTCCATTATTTCCCCCTCTGCCCCTGGGGGAAGGATCATCACGAGTGTCAGATAAGGCTCCTTTGGACTTACGGAACCACATTTTTCTGCTCTTTTGACCTTTAGGATAAGATGGTAGGGGTGGAAAAACTGACTCTATTGGCAGAGTCTTACCATCTTGTTGGCTCCTCGTGAGAGTTTCTTTCACTTTTGGCCTGAACAAATACGAGCCATCAAAGGGCGTGTCAATAAAGGAAGATCAAAAGGGTTCGGCAAACTTGCAAAGGCGCATCCAGGAATGTCTACGAAGAGCTATTCCTGTGCCTGCTGCCCTGCTCGCTCCATCAGCTGCATAAGATATGAGGCACATGGAGGAGTTAGAGATGGAGGTTAAGGTTGCAAACTGGGAATTAACCTTATTAGATAAGTCCTGGGCTGTAGCACCTTGTAGGGCATCTCCTAGCATTTTTAGTAGATCCCTCTGAAGTCGCGTGAAATGCGACAAATAATTCAGCGACCGCAAGGTAAAGGCCGCTGAGGAGAACATACGGTTTCCATATCTGTCCATCGTATGAGAATCCTTGTTTGGTGGGTGGACAGATACAGAAGTTTCAGCTAACTCATTCTTTGTGGCTGCTGCCACCACCATTGCATCTACAGGAATCCCTTTTGTTAAATACTGCCTATCTTCCGGGGCCATAATTAATTTATGAGGCCTCCTCGGAACTGGGTCCACTGAGTCCGGAGAGTCCCACACCTTTCAACTCACCAAACCCAGGAGTGGGTTGAAAGGTGGAAACACCCAAGAGGTGGAGGGGCGACAGCCAAAGGCCTCCAGGTATACCGACTCATCTTCAGAAGGGAAAAGGGACTTCCAGCCACCCCTCTGCTTAAGGATCTCCAGGATGTCTGAAAAGGAGACATCCTCAGGGGGTGACTGTGGGGACCTTTCTGAATCCTCTAAGTCAGTTTCAGAAGTGACAGACTCAGGGGACTCTATGTGCTTCCTCTTACACCATCTCTTCTGAGGAATCTCCTCAGGGGCATGGTCCGGGGAGGTATCGGAAGAGGAGGATCCACCCATTGTGGCTTCCTGGGGCACTGGCTCTCTATTCTGTGGGTGATGGAGGGATAATGAAGAGGTGGACACCGGTCCTTTAGGGAAAAGAAAAGCTGGAGCCGAAGGTGTATATGTATATATATATATATATATATATATATATATATATGTATATGTATATGTGTATATATATATATATATATATATATATATATATATATATATGTGTATATATATATATATATATATATATATATATATATATATATATATATATATATTTTTTTTTTTTTTTAAACGAAGAGGAGGAAAGGGAGGAGGAGAAGTCTCTAAGTTAAATGACTATTCCCCCCACCAGAGGAGACGCTTCCAACTTAAACGGTGACTACAAAGAGGGGAAGAGAAGGGGACAAGAATCCTCTAACTAAAATGGATTCTTAAAGAGGCGACAAGGCCCAAAGAAAAAACAGCCGCAAAGGGAAGAAATTACCAAGTTTAAGAGAGAAAATTAGCACAAGGCTATTACAATAAAACTAATAGGCTATAAGAGATAGTAATTAGAAGATTACTAGTAGTAAGATATAAAATTTTACAAGCCTGAGTCAGTGAACACAATCAAGATCTGGAGAACAGCCACTAAGCACCATGGACAGGACTCAACCTCGTGCCAGTAGAAGCTCTCGAGTTTTGGTATACGGCAGAGTCGGAGCAGAGTTTTGGCTACGAACCTAACCAGCAAGAACGAAGGCGAGATGGGACAACATAACATCCAATGATTACAGAGAACGCTAGACTGCCCATAACAATATTGCTTATTCCTCTAGATGCACAGTTACAGAAGGTTCAGTTTTCACCAGTGAGACTTCCCTCATGGTAGGAATTATGATGTAATTTTCTTCAGACTCCCATTAGTTGTTACTGTGGAGTCCTGCACTATGTAAACAGGGAAATTAACCACCTCCTGGCTATGTTTTTTTTTTTACAAGTTCAACAAATCAAACCTGACTGTTACAACAGTAACTGCTAGACCCACCCGAGTCCTGAATACTTTTACATCTTCAACATCAAAGGAACAAACAAGGTAAATAAAAGTACGTCAATGCTCAAACAAGTGATCCAACCACTGAAAAATGTAATTCACTCAACTAGGCTCAATGAAGAAATAGCTGATGCTAACTGCTATACCCATGCACTCAGTCCCAATAATGTCAGCCTTATTCTTGAAATATCCAGCAAACCCTCAGTGGCAGAGTGAAGCTTCCTGCAAGCTGGAAGTCGCACAGCAACAGCTGTTAAAAGACAAACTGGCACTGGCTACAAAGGGCTGTGAAGATTAAACCTAACCCTTTGTAAGGGAATCAACATCTGACAAATACCCAGTGAAATGCCTGGAAGCACAGGTGAAATATAGGCAGCTCACAGCATCATTGTTAAGTACACCAGCTGCATCTGAAGACCTCCTGTGGGCAGCTTTGCATAAACTGCACTACAATAATCCAGCCTAAATGTAGTAAATGTATGAGCCACTCTTTTTAAATAATTATTTGCTACAAGGTTCCTAATTCTGGTCAAAATAAGTTGTGTTCGTTGTAACTATGCCAAAATGACACACCTGGTGTCTGAGGTACCTTACACAAGGCAAAGCAAAATGTAGCACACACTGTCCAGCAAACCAGAGAATGGACATATTTTGCTGGCCATTTTAATTAACAGGGACTGTGAATGATTCTACCGCTAGGAGATAGAATACACTGATTACATGTGCTCTTCTGCATGCTGCCAGTACACCACGATCCATCATTTTAACTATTTAGTTCCAGATGCCTTGAATGTAAAATAACTTCTGAAGATGATCAGAATACCTTCTCCTTGAAATAAGTCAAGCTGAATGCATCCTCAAAAGGCAGCATTTGGATAAAGAAAATAGAGGGGGGCTTTGCTCTTGACAACATTGCTGATGGCCAGAGGTTTATCTAGGATCCCCAGTGTCAGATGCCCAGTCCGGGGGGGGGGGGGGGGTGCAGCAGCCAATGGTCTGGTCTCATTATAGAAAGAAGGCATTTTTTTTCGGGGGGGGGGGCAGCCCAGTATATTTTGCAGCTTTGGTCCCTCAAACATGCCTTGCGGCTGGACTGTAGTTGTTGCTCTGGCTTGCATAAGCTACTAGGGCACATTGCATGCAAGGAGTAGGACAGTGGTGGAGTCGTTATGCTTCTGGGTGATTACAGTAAACACCATTTCCAACTGTAGCATGTAAAAAGGGAGTCACACTCTCCAACACAGACTGCAGTAGGGGTAAAACTCTGGGGAAAGGCCAAAGTTAAAAGTGGGCCAGTGGCTGGAGGGTGGAAAAGACACAGACTGTCAAACTCAGACAGACACATACATGAGCGCACACACACACACACACACACACACACACACACGTAAAAAGCTATGAGAGGACCTACTCCAACATTCCAGTCTGCTCTTCAAAAGGTTCATTCTATTTCTGTTAGCAAGGGTTTGATTTAAAACACATCCCATCTTGCAAAGAGGCAAGAGAAAGAGGAGGACCAAGGCAATGCAGCTAAAACTAACTTCTGCAGTTCTTCAACATTCAAAAGGAAGCTCCTAAATGAGAATTCAGTGGGAACACCATTCCTTGCCACCCTCTCCAGGCCACAGGGACAGCAAAGCATAGCAGGGAAGAAATCAAATTTTCTGACCTTATGATATAGTCGATTTATCCGTGTTCTCCACTTCAGTGAATGTTGTGCAGACAAACATGGCATGAGTGCAACTTAGCTTTGTAGCTCAAGGGAAATTGATTCTGTGATTATTTTAGTACAAGCTAGCATCCCACAACCAGTGGAATTTCCTGTTCCCACAAAGACACTGCTTGTTCTTAAAGCACCCCCACCCCCCATCCTTCAGGGTTAAGCATATAAAATTGTGGAACATAAGCATGGGAAAAAAGAGCAACTGCAATGACTATAACCAGTAAAAACAACTTTTATAATCAACAAAAATGGAAGATCAAAACAGGATTTTCGTTCCAGTGGTGCTTGCTCATTCATTCAGCTATCAGGTGGGTGTGCTGGTATTTGGGCACAGTCTATGGAAAGGTTGAAATACTGTGCGTTGTGTTGTACAGTAAGAAAAAATGCATCTGTTTATTATATGAGGTACTTATCCAAGATGCATACAAACAACAAATGACATGAACAAGTCCAGTCTCTGTAATAAAGGGGTGTACATTTGTGGAACTGGTTGTAAAAGTTATGATTTAACAAATGAACTTTGGTCAGGTTCCTTCTGAGCACCCTGCCATGAGCTACATAAACCACAATCACAGAGGACCACATACAAGAGATGTTAGATGGTTCCAGGTCTAAATTTCTGCCTAGGCATTAGTGAAGCCCACAAATCCAAAGCAGTCAGGTAAACAAGCCTGTACCTATTTATTCAAATGCTTCTATGCTTTAAATAAGGAAGTGGGTTTTTAAGTCACTTTCACAATCCACACTTTTGTTATATCTGCATTACCTGTATGCTAGTCAGTGTTTTGTGCCTTGATCATGACTGAAAAGGATCTCTTTGAATGAGACTGTTTACTTGATTAACAAATAAATCATGGCCAGACATTGCAATGGAGGAAGCAACAGTAGGTGTTCAAAACTCAGAAAAGGAAGAACACAGGCATGTTGCTTTGAAAAGAAAAAAATCTCTGTGTACCTTAACTACTTAGCTAAATGCATTATGCACCACAAAGTGGGTATCTAGTTCTCAGTGGAGACACATTAAGGCAGCATAACAAACATCAAAACAGACTCGAGATAAACTCATATGAACCCCTAACCAATGCTAAAACTACATTTAACCGATGGGCAAAAAAAAAAAAAAAGGTGACACCAATCAAAACAGGCAATACACGTAGTGTAATACACCAGTAACGTGTGCTTCCAAATATTAAGCAACTACAAATGCTGGCAAACAGCAGACTGCCAATGTCATATTATAAATAACAGCAACACAGCAGTATCCTCCCAGAAAAAAATATGGGCAGTTGTTCAGTAAAATCTGCAAACACTAGCAACCCACATCATACTGCCAAATCAGGGATCCCTTGAGATATGCATGCATATCCTATACAATAAAATTGAGGCAACCGCTATGCAAGTTACCCAGGTTTTATAAAAATATGTAAAACGGCAGTTACAAAGAAAGGAAAAGATTGTTAATATTCTTTTAATAAAGTGCAAAATGATACTGTAAAACAACACTAGTCCCAGACTACAGGCAAGTTAAGCATTTCAGTTTAATGAATTTACTCATTTTACCTTGGGGCTGCAGCTTTTCTGTCATCTAAAACAACTACAAGGAAGAAGGCAGACACTGTTATCCCACAGTGTGACAATATGGTTCCAGCTCCTTCACTCCATGTACAAAACCAAGTTCAGGCGTCAGAGACTCGAGCAATCTCAGCTTCTTTTTCCTCAAACTTTTCTTCTTTCTGCATTTTTTTCCCTAACTTCATCACTTGTTTGGGCGGAGCAAAATAAGGGAGGCTTAAGTTGAGGGATGTGTCATTTCTCCGCTGTGACCTGATTAGCTATTTGGCTAAGCCAAGCCACTGAGGAATGTAGCCACACCTTCCCACTGGCATTGACAGGCTACGGAAAAAAGTACTGCCCCCCACCTCACCCTATTTAAAAAATAAACACACACACACACACACACACACACACACACACACACACACACACACACACACACACACACACACACACACACACACACACACACACACACACACACACACACACACACACACACACACACACACACACACACACACACACACACACAGCAGACCAGCTTGTGTTCTACTGGCAGTTAGCCAGAAGCAAGCAGTTTACAAAGAAGAACGTGATAAATTCCATGACGCTTCTAAATTAGATCCACTCATTTCCATTAAAAGAAGCACCATGCATTACCTTCCGAGTTTTATTCCTTCCTTACAAAGCCAAGATATTTTAGAAGGATTTTCATGTATGTGTGTCCTTTTTTAATACACTTTTCTGACCTTTTATTTTCCTTTGATCAAGGTGTTACTAGAAAGCCCATCTATGCGAAAATATGCTTAGCAGTGAGAAAACAGAAAACATTCCTCTCTTGGTAGCATGGCACTGTTTCCTTATAACGGTATCCCTATATTGTTGTTGTACATTACCCTCTATTTGTCTGAACTGGCTTTCATGACATCTTCTGGAAGAAAGTAATCTTGTTATGCTTTGAACCAACTACATATTTAATCACGCTCTGTTTTCACTGAACTAGTTTCTGCAGGACCTGTGAGGATTCAGACACACATACTAGTCCCTAGAGCTTTTTTCTGCAGGAGAAATACATATATAGACACAATACAGGGCAAAAGGTAAACACTAAATCTTGGTAATAAATTCAACAGCCTGTTCCCATTAAGTATGCTACTAACTGTGGTATCTGCTTCATCAGGAGGAACTACATACCTCTTAAAAGTAGACATATAGATCTGATAACATGATAAGGAGGGTTTTTTTTCCATCTTCTCATCACATAACAGGAAATGTTCACTTTTCAGTGAGCTTCTAGAAAAGTATTATGGGATGGTCTGAACATAGCCGTGCATTATGAGCCTGCAGCAAAAAATATACATTGCCTATAATAACATGCAGACGAGGCCAAGGGCACAATCCACGATCCATACAAGTATAAATGTGGTTTGGTGGAATCCTGGAAAATTTCAAAACAGATGCTTAGGCCAACTATTCAGAAATGCACTGCTATATGCCATAACTTAAGAATGTCCAGGAAACACATCCCTGCATAATATCATATAGAACAATCAACTGCACTAAAGGCTACAGCAATATGGTGTACATCTTAGGGTAAGGAATCATCCTCCACTCACAAAAATAGCAATATGGCTTAATGGAAGCAGTGATTCCTGTAACAATATTTTGTTCATAGGTTGAGAGGTGTATACTAGGCCAATAGCCCTGGGGCCTTTACAAGCCTAACCATAGGATTACCCTGACATAGTGCCTCCCGACCTTAGTTCCCAGTGCCTCTGTCGGGTAGAGCCACTGGTGTTATTCCCCTGGGTGAATTTTCTGTTTCCCATCCACTCATCAAGATTTTTCTTGAAGAGGGTCAGCGAGGTGCTCTGCTTGACATGCATCAGAAGTCTGTTACATAGCATGTGCAGTCTCTGGGTTATGAACCTGTCCCTCCAGCATGTTCTGTTAACTGTTGTAAAGGGTTTGAGGTCTCAGGAGCGTGTGGTGTGGAGGGATTGGGATTTCTTTAGATGTAACATTTCTAACAGAGCCGGGTCAGACATGGCTTTGTAAGTCAAGCAGAGATCGCCTCTAAGTAGACGATATGAGACAGTAGTTGGTGTTTTTTGAGTCTGTCCATATAGGGCAAGTGTTTAAGGCCTAGGATCCTCTTTGTGAGGTACTTTTGCTGCCTCTCCAGTTGTTGCAGGTGTCTAGTGAGGTACATGCCAAACAGGGCATTGGACTCTATGATTGGCCTAATGAGGGAAGAGTAGCGGGAGACAATGACCTCCTTCTTCCTGGATGACCTCAGTGCATACGTCATGTGTCAGATCCCGGCACCTGACAGGCAGCTGTTACTTTCTCCTTATTCAACCTACTGAGTGGGACATCAGTGTGCCTCACTATCGAGTCATCTATGACTAGTGTGTTGGGCATACTGTTTTGCCTTAGGGGCTTTGGTTGCGTGGCACACTGTTTAGGAGATTTATGTGTCTCGTGATTAGTGTTGGGTGGGTTTGGCATAATGGTTAAGATCTTCACCTCAAAGACACATAGTACAAGGTTTGATTCTGACCTCAGATCATTGCCTAGGCTTATAATGGCCTTCAGGACAATTAGCCTAGTATTCACCTACAAATATAAGGAGGAAACCTACTGGGTAATCATGTCTGTATATCTAGGACTTGCTGCAAAGATGAATAGTGTACCAGAGAGGATTCCTTGCTAGTACCTGAATGAGTGAACACCTGTACTGCCTGCCCTGACTTTGCAACTAATTATTTCCAGGCTGACAAACGGAGATCAGCAGCTAATTCAATTTTCCAACACATCATCAAATGTTAGTTAGCCAGCCCAGTGGCAGCCAGGCTCTAGTCAAGACTTTAAGTGACCAGAGTTCAGTTAGCAGCTCAGGTGTTTGACAATGCTGGCAGGGATGATGAATGTACCTATCTTGGGGGGACCGTGCTGGACTTCTTTTCTCTAGAGTTCTGGCAGAGTCCAGAACTCAGAGATGCTGCTAGTCTTTTTGGACATGAGGACAGAGCAATTGTGGCCTCCCCATGGGTCTGGGACAGGGCACAAGCTCTAGCTACTACTTCTCCTGATTGCCTGCCTAGCCTCACTGAGTTGTCTTCAACATATAGGTGGACATCATTGGGGAGAAGAAAAATCTTGGCCCCCTTCAGTACAATAGTGACACTCCTGGCAGCTCAAACTTTGTCCCCAAAGATGACAGAAGTAATAAAGAGTGAAGCTGTGCCTTTGCCATGTGGTAATGAATTGATTAACAGAGAAGGCCAGAAGAGAGACCTGATGGTCAGAAAGGATACAGGGCCAAAAAAAAAAATCATCAAATGTTATAGTGGTAAGGGGATAGTGATCTGGAGCTAACAAACAACTAGGACCCTCTCCAGCAGATTACATATGGACATATGGGAATCACAATCCAAGCTAGGGTTAAAATAGAATGTAGAAATATCCTTATATCAGTTACACTGAGGAGGGATGCTTTCACCTGAAATCCTGACCCAGCAATTATAAACTGCTATGGAAATTAACATCCAGAACAAGCAAGTAACAGTATGTTTACTGATGTTGATATACTAAACAGATGAGCTAGCCATATTCTTCTTCCATTGAAGAGCCTGTGGTCAGCCTCTTTACAAAATTATCTTACATGGTATACTGTATGCTGTTCTGGAGAACTTGGCTTTTTTTTTTTTTTATTTTTACTTTATCTTTTGTTGAACAGGTTAGTCCCACTAGGCTAGTAGCCTCTTTTCTATGGAGACCTGAGGTGGTATTTATACTACTAGGGGAAATTTGGCAAGGCCATTAGGGAACTTCCCCTCTTCTTTCTGATAGGTGCCGTGGGCTCTTATACATCCACTTGAGCTACTACCAACTTAAACAGATGGGACCTCGATTTAATGTCTCATCTGAAGGGCAAAAGACTCAGGAGTGCAGCATCCTCCTCATTCTGTACTGCAATGTCAGAATTTGATTCATTCTGTAGAACAGACCTACAGCCTTCTGCACCAAAGGCAAATGTGCTACCTGTTGTGCCAGACTGACCCCCATAAAAGACAATTTAGACGCAGTTCTAGAAATGGCAACAAAACTGGTACATGGTCTTCAATCACAAACCATATAAAAAGAGACTAAATAATATACAGTTTTAGGAAAAGCATCCACGTGGCAAAAGAAACTCTGGATTACATTAAGGTACTAGATTCTAGAAGTGAGTCTGGGGTGAAACTTGGCACTCTTTAGGATATAAAACTGGATGAGCTCACAGCAGATTTAACATTGTATGTCACAGAAAGGGTGGTTAAATTGCTAGCTAAGTAGCCGCTGCAGTTTAGCCAACAAACATCAGGCTGATAAGTTGAACCATGTGGTCTTCATCCACAGAAAAAGTGGGGACTTACATTCATTACACTAGTGATGGCTTGAAACAAGGGGTCCCAGAAAGCAGTATAAGGAAGTGCTTGATATGTTAAATGAGGTGTCAGAAAGAATGACCTCCCCACCCAATGAACAGACGCAAACTCCAACTCTGTAAGCAGGAGAATCCCCAAAACATGAGGCAGCTACCCAACTGTTCAGCAGCACAGCACTTTACAACAGATAAGCATTGTGCATCATACATCAGCTGGGAAACTAGGCCCACCTACTCACATGTAAGGTTTGCTGCAGGTGTGCAGAAAATTTAACTATCTACAAAGTTAGTCATGGTCTCTTAGGGTGAAAAGCACCGTCTCATAGTGAAGGGAGGAAAATTTTGAAAGCAAAGAGCAAAACTTGTCAGCTGCATGTTTCCCCATTTCTTTGGCAGTTAGCAATGATGAGTTTTGGTGGTGAATCAGACACAGAGAGGTCGATTTCCCTCACATCCTTCTCCTTTGGAGCATTTCTTTGTGCTTTTTTAAAATGATGACCTGGGATCTAATGAACATCAAATGCAAAGGCCCAGCCCTACCTTACTCTAACTGCTGCTAGAGGGATTCAGCCCTGTGTTTAATAATTTTATTACTAAACCTTGACAAAGTGCAGTTAGGCACACCTACTGAAGCCC
This sequence comes from Protopterus annectens, assembly GCF_019279795.1. Lineage (NCBI taxonomy): Eukaryota > Metazoa > Chordata > Ceratodontiformes > Protopteridae > Protopterus > Protopterus annectens. The sequence continues at coordinate 1,335,933,824 of NC_056747.1, forward strand.
AAGGCAAGATACAATATGACTAGAAATTGTTGTGGGCTATTTGTTTCCAACAAGAAATAAAACTGTTAACTTTTTTAAACATTAACAAAAAAAAAAAAACATACAACACTAAAGGAAAATATGGAAGACTCCCCCAATGGGGTAATTATCTGAGCACACTCTGGTAGAACAGGTCGATGAATGCACTGATGACAATGAGTAACAAAGTCCTGCACTGGAATACATGGCAAAAAAGAACTGAAGATGGTGCCAGTCAATGCACGTTACACCTCAGATGTCCTGATTTCCTATGGCCAGGAACATTGACTGCTTGGTGGATGAGAAATGGCACTGGTATTCGGGCCATCCATGGGATTCTGCACAGCAGGAAGTTTCAAGAATCAGGACTGCCAACACTAAATATGATTAACATCAAAGCAAACATCCCACAAAACAGACAATAATGAGAACAAACCTAAGTTGCACTGGATGTGTGTAGAAAAGTAAATGGTACAATAAATAACTCAACTGACAGTAGACACTTGCCACTGACAACACTGTCACACACTACGTCACAGATTTGACTCTTACTACTGTGCAGCATAAATGATTACATCATAAATAATGAAGTTTTCTTAGCATATAAAAATGCATTATAGTAATTAAGATTAACCAGTAACGTGCATATAAATATGCTCACCATTCTGCTGACTGACTCAATTCATATGTGACTGTACCTACACTCATGAAAAGGGAACGCGCTCCATACCCTTTTAGTTAACTTGCAATCACAAATAGCATGTTACAAATATTTGTATCTACAGTCTCTCTTCTGAAGCATATGTGTAGAAACAATGGCCTGCAGCTAGTCTTTACCCAACTTTTTTCATAAATGTCTTTACTGTTTATTTCTTCTTTTTGCCCTAACCCTCTGTCTGCATCCTACCACTCGGGATCTACAAGATATAAACTATACCTTTAATCAATATTAGAATGTCAGGACCATGCACCCTTGCCCCCCCCCCCCTTTTCACAATAACCTCCAAAGAGGGAGGCATACAAATGGTTTAGAGTGAGGATGTTACTTAGGCATGCAGGTGACACAGCCCTCAGGTAAGCCCTACCCCTGTTCCCTTTGTAGGTGGGCATCTCAAGTCAGGTACTGTCTCCACTGGAGATTCTTTGGTGAGACATGCATCTGAAATACGCATCTACACCCACACTCAAACCCCTTTTCTACCACCCAGGAAAATGTGAGTAAACAAAAACTTTACATGACTCATCACTACAGTTATTATTTGAACCTAGATCAGAGGTCGGGTATGTGATTGCCTTGACCCCACAACACGGGTGTGACCTTATACAAACACTGCATTTGCTATCTTGTACCACTGTGATAATGTGTTAACTGCAGCTGTAATTACTTGAGATGTACACTTTGTAACTATCTTTTACCTGTCTATAAGATGACAGTACATCCAAACAGAGGACTTCATGTTAATCATCTGTTTCATAAGACTGCACTTATTTTGCTTTATAAGACTTATTTTAATAAAACAAGGATTGTACTTAAATGTATCTTGGTATCTTATACTGCTGTAAAGACTCTCACTTGTATGTTTCATAGTACAGCTGTGAACAGTCCTTCATAGAAACGGTATCATAACACTATACGTAACTGCATTTTATTACAATCACTAGAACACTGTGCCCAGCCCTCCAGTGAAAACAGGCTCTGTCTAGTTGGAAAAAAAAGTACAGTTTTGTACCTACCATAAATGTAGATGTTCGAAGATCCACATTGCTGCAGTCCTTACACTTGGGTAGTCTGCTGTCCTCGGTCGGCCCGAATATCAAAGTATTAGGCTGACGTCGGTCAAGGCGCTTAAGACTGACATCAGGACGTCAGGGTACAAATGCGCATGACCGACGTCATATCCTCAGTCTTTTCTTGCCCCAGATGTCAGAAGACCCTAAAAAGAAAGGTCAAAACCAAAAGACAGCAAAAAACAACCAACCACCCTTGCACTAATCATATGTACAATATATACAATATCCACAATATTCACAACCCAAACCACACAACCGCCTCTAAATACAGAGGGGAAGGAGGGAGTAAATTGGACTGCAGCAATGTGGATCTTCGAACATCTACATTTATGGTAGGTACAAAACTGTACTATGTTCTTCATCTCACATTGCTGCAGTCCTTACACTTGGGTAGAATCCCAAAGCAGAGGAAAGGGAGGATGGCAAAACTATAAAGCAGTAGGAGCTGCCAAAATGCCCTGTAAAATTGCAGTGGCAAAACCAGCCCTAGATTTAGAGTAAAGTGGAAGGTGGTAATGCTTAGAGAAAGTATGCACTGAACTCCAAGTAGCTGCCTCCAAAATATCTTTAGTTGCCACCCCTTAAAAAGCTGTAGAAGTGGCAGTAGCCCTAGTGGAATGAGGCCTAATCCCAGCTGGAATCTCCTTACCATGATGGGAATAACAGAAAGCAATACAAAACCCAATCCACTTAGAAATAGTTTGTTTTGACACAGGCTTGCCCTGAGAACCCAAAGCAAATGAAACAAATAACTGCTGAGACTGCCTGAACCCTTTAGTTCTGCTCAAATAATATCGCAACTGCCTGTGTATATCCAAAGTGTGCAAAATCTTTTCCCCTTTATTTTGGGGGTTTGCATAAAAAGTAGGCAAATTAATAGTTTGGTTTAAAGCCACACTAGAAACCACTTTAGGCATAAAGGAAGGATTAGTACGCAAAGATACCCTATCCTTATGGAAAATTAAGAAAGGCTCAACCGCCATAAGGGCCTGTAATTCAGAAACCCTTCTTGCAGAGGTAATGGCCAACAAAAAAGCAGTCTTCCATGATAAATATTTCAACTCGGCAGTAGCTGCAGGCTCAAAAGGTTGCAGAGTGAGTTTCTCCAACACAAAATTTAGATCCCAAGCAGGAGTAGGAGCTCTACGTGGGGGTCTTATATTCTTTGCCCCTCTAAGGAATTGCTTAAACAAAGGATGAGAAAACAATGGTGGGTCACAGTCATAGTGAGCAGAAACTGCTGCAGCATGAACCTTAATAGAAGAGAAGGACAAACCTTTGTCCAGTAACTCAGTAAGATATTGAAGAGCCACACTTAAATTAGGCTTAGAAACATCAAATTCCTTTGCTGTACTCCAAAATAAAAATCTCTTCCATTTATCTGCGTACACTTTCCTTGTACTAGGCCTTCTGGCCTCCAAAATAACATTCAAAACTTGCTGTGGAAGCTGAGACCCTCCAGGGTTCAAAACAGAATATGCCAGGCTGTTAGGTGAAGAGAGTGAAGTTTGACATTGAGTAAATGACTGTTCTCCTGAGACAGCAGGTGTGGAATCGAAGGTAAATGCCATGGAGGCTCCGTAACAGACTTCTCAGTAATGGGTACCAGTGCTGTCGAGGCCAATCTGGAGCTATTAAAATCATCTTTGGCTTGTCCTGTCTGACCTTCAGGAGTACCTTTGGGAGGAGAGGCAGAGGTGGAAAGGCATACACATGAAGATTGCTCCAATTGAATGAAAGAGCATCCACTTTCCAAGCTGTGGGATGAAACCTTTTGTGCAAAACTTTGGCAGCTGGTAGTTTAGTGGAGAAGCGAACAGATCTATGTCTGGAGTTCCCCATAACACTGTCAATTTCTGAAATACATGAGGATCCAATTTCCACTCGTGGGGATCCATAATTTGTCTGCTCAACACATCTGCTAAGGAGTTCTGTGCTCCCGGCAGAAACCTTGCCTGAAGATTTAGCTGTAAACTGAGAGCAGTCTCCCACAAAATCATTGCTTGTCTGCATAGAGGATAAGAATGTGTTCCCCCTTGCTTGTTGATGTACCACATGACAGTTGTGTTGTCTGTTAGAACCAACACCTGCCCTGGAAGAAGTAAATCCTTGAAAGCTATTAATGCAAATTGGACTGCTAACATCTCCTTCAAGTTGATATGTAGATGTTGAAGTCTGGCAGGCCACGTGTCTTGTACCCACTTTCCATTTAGATGAGCTCCCCAAGCTTTGTCTGAGGCATCTGTCGTTAGAATCTGACTCGCCTCTGGCGGGTCACAGAGAGTCCCTTGTTTAGGTGACATTCCTGAGCCCACCACAAAATTCCTTTTGAATGCAAGGTATTATCTGAATGACAGTGTCCATATCTTGGCAGTGCTGTGTCCATACATTTTGAGATACCATTGTAGCTTCCTCATATGCAGTTTGGCATTGGGAAGCACCAGAATACAAGATGCCATGAACCCCAAGGCTTGAAGGACTGTCCTTGCAGTCAGCCTGGACTGATGAGACAATTGATGGAAGTAAAGAGAAAGATTCTTTTGTTTGTCCGGGGTCAAAAGGCCATCTGGGATGCTGTATTCAGTCTCACACCCAGAAAGCACATGTCCTGAGAGGGTACTAGACTGGACTTTATTTCGTTCACAGAATACCCCAGGCATCTTAGCACTGCTATCACATATTGTAAATGATGAAGAAGTTCGTCCTTTCCTTGGGCCAGAATCAGGCAATCGTCCAAATAAGGATAGATCTGTATTCCTCTTAGCCTGAAGAAAGCTATCACTGGAGCCAGAACCTTCGTAAACACTCTGGGCGCAGTAGATAAGCCAAAGGGCAATGCAGAGAACTGATAATGAGAAGTCCCAGCCAAACGCAGATACTTCCTGCAACTTAGCCTGATAGGAACATGAAGGTAAGCCTCCTTGAGATCCAGAGTCACCATCCAGTGATCTTTGCCCAGCAGAGGTAAAAGCTGTTGTAACGTCAACATTTTGAACTTGAGAATGTCCAGATAAGTGTTGAGGATAGATAAATCCAAAATTGGTCTCCACGTGTTCCCCTTCTTTGGTACTAGGAACAGGCGAGAATAAAATCCTAGGCCCACTTCTGGCAGAGGGACCGGATGTATGGCCCCTATTTGAAGCAACAGAGAAATTTGTTTGTGAGCCTCTAGTCTTTGCTGAGGAGGAACGTCCGGCATGCCTTTGAAAGGAGGCAAGGTATGGAAATAAAACTTGTAACCTTGGTGTATGATATCCAATACCCATCTGTCTTGGGTAATCAAACTCCAATTTTCCTTGAAGAGTGCCAACCTTCCTCCCAAAGGTGCTGCCAGGCAAGAAAGATCTGGCAGCTGAAAAGGTAGGTCATTGGGCCTGTTTACGAAAGGACTGGCCCCTGCCCTCACCGAAGATTGTGCAGGTGAACTCCCTGTTCTAGGTCTGAAGGAGCTCTGAGCTCTGCCCCTACCACGTCTAGATCTACCCCTAGACTGTGAATCATAAGAAGAATGCGTCCACCCCTTAGCAGGCCAGTTCCTACTAAACTTGGAGGCTGAACTTGCAAAAATCTTTAACAGCCTGCATAGACTTAGCCTTGTCTTCCATTTTCTTCAAGACTGACTCCACAGGTGAACCAAACAACACATCAGACTGTAAAGGAGCATCCAAAATCCTTGTCTTAACATGGTCAGATAAATTCTGATCCCTCAGCCAGGCATGCCTGCGAAGAACTGACCCAGTGGCAGCCACCCTAGGCGAGGCCTGTACAGCATCAAAACCACATTGTAAAGAATGCTTACCCACCTGTTCAGAGACATGTACCAAATCTTGTAATTCTTTACACTCAATGCCTTCCGCCAGAGCATCTACCTTAGACTTCAATTGAGAAAGAAGATAGTTTTGATATTTCAACATGTGAAACTGGCAATTCAAAGCCCTCATAGCTAAGGTGGAAGAAGTATAGACTTTCTTTCCCCATCTATCCAAAGCTCTGGCCTCTTTATCTGGAGGAACCGGATTTTTACAACAGAGGCCTTGACACCCTTAGGTCCCTGACTAACAGTTTCTGGGTCCGCCCTAGGACTCTTATAAAGATATTTATGAGCCTCAGGCACCCTGTAATACCTATCCGGTTTAACAGGAGCAGGAGGCAAAGAATCAGGATTAAGTGAAGCCTCTGCAAACACATCTTCCACAACATCCAGAACAGGTGGTATAGCCAAAGGCCTATGCTGGGGTAAAATCAAAAATTCCCTAAGCCTTTTCCTGGAATCAGAGAAGTCCTGACCTTCCCACTTAAAATGTTCCCTCATGGAATGAAGAGTCTCTGAAAAAGAAAAATCCTCTGGAGGAGAAGCAGAAGGAGTCGAATCATCTGCATCAGAATCAGAATAAGGAGAGTACTCCTGCAAGTCTTCAGTCGAAGACTCTGAAACATCCGAAGCCTGCTCAAAACTCCCCAACTCCGGTTCCACCCTAGGCCTCTTATCAGGAGGGGGCAAAGAACCTCTAATTAAAGTAATTAAATCCTCTGCCATTTTAAGCATGTGCTTCTTGGGCACAGATCCTGATGAACTAGGAGTGACACCAACAGAAGCTAAACCTGGCCTGCCTCTGGGAGAAGCCTTGGAAACAGAAGGAGAGGGCCTAACCACCCTAGGAAGGGAGGGGAGTACAGTAACCTGAGAACCGCCTTGAGCCTGACCTGCCTCCTGAGAGGCCACATCCTGCAATATCAAAGTCTCCCCCTGGGACTCCAGAGAAGCCTCCGGCGGAACCACCGGTTCCACTGACACCTCTAAAGAACCGGCGTCCGGTACAGATGACTCTTCTTGCCTGGGTTTAGCTGCTTTGTCTTTGCACTTCTTCGAAGAAGCGGGCGTCGGAGCATCCGACGGCATATTATAATTGCACCGCTTCCCGAAGACCAACCTGGCACAATCTAACCTTCGCTTAATAGTGCGCTTATTGAACCTAGCACAAAAGCGACACCCAACAACGTCGTGCTCAGGCCCCAAACAAGGAATACACAAAGTATGATAATCCCTATGCGGTATCTGCTTCCCACAAGAAATACAGTTATTCACTTTTTCTGACATCCGGTAAACCACTGAGGAAAGAAAAACTAAAATATTCCCCACGGGTACTTAGCCAACTTTGACTCGGTCTGAAACTCCGAATTGAAAAATTTCAGAGCGACGGCACTTGCAACGCTGCTTCTGCATCGGACCATGCGGCAAAAAAGACTGAGGATATGACGTCGGTCATGCGCATTTGTACCCTGACGTCCTGATGTCAGTCTTAAGCGCCTTGACCGACGTCAGCCTAATACTTTGATATTCGGGCCGACCGAGGACAGCGGACTACCCAAGTGTAAGGACTGCAGCAATGTGAGATGAAGAACATCATTAACTGTCAACATTTGATATAAGGTAATCATCAAAAGAATTAAAAAAAAATAGTGGCAGCAGTAATGGAATAAAACAATATGGATGAGAACAGTAGTAGGGGAATGGGCTGTCGATGCAATTTAAAGTATCCCCGAACAGTTTGTTATTTACCTTGTGCACCGTGGCATGTGATGCCTAAATGCCACAATTAATCTTCCCTCTTATTGTTTTTTCAATTTTGCCACATTAAAAATAATTCACTTATAAACTTATAATTTCATTTATATCAGCCTCTGCCCATTGTATTCCCCTGGTGACCACAGAGATAGCATGTGGTTATGTCTCTAGGTTTTAAAGGGAACCACATGCACAAGAGTGTGTGCATTAAAATCTACAAACACATCCTCACTCAATCCCTTTGGTAACAGCACTGAGGCTCACAGTTTGTTTTGTGGATATGTCTTTAATAAAACCAATACAAACCTTTTTATTAAACGACAGTGTAAAGAAAGATAGGGGGAAAGTGCACCCCTTCATTGTAGTCATCAGACATCACAATGCATGTTCCATCTCTTCAGAAACAATTTTATCAAGAGGTCATTACCGAAAGACAGACAAGGCAGTCTAGACACATTGCTGTTTAGGCATAGCTCTATTTGAAACTTTGTTTTTAACAGCTTTAATTCAGTTGGCTTTAAGTTGCACTACTGTGTTTGGATAGTACACAGTAAAATGGTTTTAAAAAAGGATTGAGCAATAAGAAACACCAGAGAATTACCCTCAGAAAAGAATTCCAGTGTTTCACTGGTCACAATGAATGTCTAAGATTCAACACACAAAAACATCTGGTGAACAGTGCAAGTGGATGTTAATCTACACTTGGTAACTATGTCATGTATGAAGGAAAGCTGTTTGAGAAAAATGAAGGAGATCTACAAATGTTAGGCTTCCAGGGGCAGTGGAAGATTCCTAACAGGAAAATATGATACAAATCAAATTAATGCAATTGTTAAAAGTGTTGAAAAAAATATATTTATTCCTTCAAAGAGCGGTTTAACACAAAAAAAATTATTTTATTTGTTTTCTGGGGTACAGCACTGATGTCCACGGACCTTTATTAGGTTTATTATGTTATTATTATTTAAGATTATGATTATGAATGTCACCTTTTAATAATGTGCTTGATTCCCTTAACTTTAACCTGCAGCTTCTTGTCTCTGAGAAAGTTACTTAACCAGACAGTGTCTCTGGGATTAGTAGGTTTATTTGGGTGAAACATGAATGAACGTTAGCTTAAACTGGATTACAGGCCAATAGAGGGATCAAGAAGCATTACACATGGACAGTACTTCAAGCTGATTTGAATACCAGAAATCATACTTTGGTAAGCAATCCACCTGGCATAGTGATTTTGCAGGAGGATTTCAGAAGCATACTTACAGGTTACGGGGCTGGCATGAAGGGTGGGATGATGTCACCTTCTGTCGGCTCTTATCTTGAGGTAGAATGCAGAAAAAAGCTGTAACTATACTGTCCTGTAGTCATGCTGGCCCCGTCACTTCACTTAACTTGTGTCCATATAAAAGGACGTGATTGCAGCAACAGCATCAGCAAGCCAGCTACCTTGGTACACTGTACTGGTGGGGGTAGGAAATGACAAAGACTGATAGGTTCATTCCCCCCAGCTACCAATAGCTACCAATAATCAGAAGGCACAGCCTTCAACCTATCATTGCAGTGTCAGCAGGTGTCCAAACTGTCAGTACGGACTGCAATTTTTGGGTAGTGGATGAAGATAGGAGAAAGGCTGTGGCCATTAGTGGGCTAGATTGTGGAGAAAAAAAATCCAATGGTTAAAAAAACATATTTTGCTTGTAGCTGGGAGAGTTAATGTACAAACTGAAGGAAGTTAGTACTTTTTCACTCCTCAGTACTTTTAGGATTGAATGGTGCAACAAATCAATAATTTAATCCCCAGTTATGATGAGCTGACAATCTAAATTAATATTTCTTTATTCCCCAGTCCTTCCTTTGGGATCAGATGGCAGAATAAGCAGCTTGTCTGAGTACAGCTAGTCGTTATGGAATGGGAGCGACCCATGGTCTGTGCCACCCTCACAATTTAAAATCATTTACATGAGGCAGTACAGCCGTTTTCCACTCCGGAGAAAGTTGACTGCTTTGTACAAGTAAATCAGTAAAAAAGGGCACAACTTGCTGACTTTTACATTAAGTATTTTCTTGATTGTCTTGGCAGTTTATCTTAGAAAGTAACAGCTACCAGCTGTTAACTTGCTTCATCCTACAGTCCAGAGTTTGATTCCCTCAATTTCTGCTTGCAAACTGTGCGACTCTGAGCAAGTCACTCCTGACTTTTAATAAATAAGTAAAGCACATATTCTTGCTGATTCTTATACTTTTTCCTTGGATTTAGGTTGGTCCAGTAGATTCAAAGAAAACTTTATTGTCATTTAGAAAACACAAGTGCAACCTAAATGAAATTTCAGGTATCAACTCATCATCGGAGTACAGAGGCAATTTAAGTATAAAAAGAATAAGGCATGACATATCCACAATTATTCTAATGACTTCTTCTTCTTCTTCTTCTTTCGGCTTTTTCCCGGTTAGGGGTCGCCACAGCGGATCACCTGTCCGCACATTGAATGGCAGTGGAGTTTTACAGTGTCGAGTTGCCAGCCCGGCGCCCAACCTTCCACAGAAGGCACACTCACACGCACACCTAGGGCCAATTTAGAGTGTCCAATCCACCTGCAGCATGTCTTTGGGATGTGGGAGGAAACCGGAGTACCCGGAGGAAACCCACGCGACCACAGGGAGGACATGCAGACTCCGCACAGAAGGCACCCCAGCCGAGGATCGAACCGGAGAACCTCTTGTTGTGAGGCGGCAATGCTAACCACTGCACCACCGTGGCCGCCCACAATTATTCTAATGACTAATATACATAAAAAAATACTCCTTATAACCTATTTCTACTTAGGTAAAACTATCCATATATGTAAACCTAAACATATAAACAAATAGTACTATACACAGAAAAAGAGAAGAACAGGCAGTTTGTTAATATTGCACATGAGGAGTTATTGCAATTGTACTTAACAGAAAGATACTGCACTTCTGTAAGAATACATTAACTATAGTGAATCAAATAATGTATCACTCAGTGAAATATTACTAGTGAGATCACGTTTGGAGGTAGGAGACATGAAAGTTGATGTCAGAATTTATGAGCCTTATTACTGCTGGATAAAAGCTGTTCAAGAGCCTGGAGGTCCTGCAGCAGATGCTGTGGTACCTCTTGCCAGATGAAAGTCAAGCAAACCAGCCAAAAGCTGGAGTGATGTGTCTTGAAGTGTTTTGTGTCCCTCGTTATGCTTCTTGTTGTAAAAAGCTCTTGTATGGTTGGAAACCTTGTGCCTATTATCTTCTCTGCAATCTTTGCCCCTCTTTGAAACTTCCGCTCTGCTGTAGTACTGTTTCCGTACCACCCAGTAAAGTTGCAGGTGAGAATACTTTCAATAGCTCCTCTATAGAAAGTGGATACAGCATTCAGAGGAAGCTTTGCTCTTTTGAGCCTTCTCTGGAAATGCAGGCGCTGGTGAGCTTTATTAATTGACGGTGCAGTGCTGCAGCGGTAGTGTTGTTGCCTCACGGTTCTCCAGTTTGATTCTCGGCTGGGGTGCCTTCTGTCCGGAGTCTGCATGTCCTCCCTGTGTTCATGTGGGTTTCCTCCAGGTGCTCCAGTTTCCTCCCACATTACAAAGACATGCTTCTGGAGCATTTCTCCCTGGGCCTCCGCTGAAAATTGGCTTTGTTGCAAGTCTGACTTTCCCAGTTAACAAATGTTAAATAAATAAATAATTATCTGGCCTGTGTTCATGGACCAAGAGAGGTCTTCTGAGATGTATACCCCCAGGAACTTTGTAGATTGTACTCTGTCTACTATCTCACCATTGATCTCAAGTGTCGAGTGAATGTCTAGCCTTTTTCTGAAGTCAATGATAATTTCTTCAGTTTTGTTGATATTCAGATCAAAGTTGTTATTTTTGCACCATTTGATCAGAGAGTCAGAGAGCTGACTTTGTTCCCATATTCCCTCTCATCATCATCATCCCTTAAGAGACCCACTACAATGGTATAATCTGCAACTTTGATGATATGGTTATTGGGAAATTTTGCAGAGCAGTCATGGGTAAGGATGGTGAACAGCAGAGGACTAAGTACACACCCTTGAGGCACACCAATGTTGAGTGTAATGATACCTGAAGTGTTATTACCAGCACGTCTTCTGTGGTCTTCCAATGAAGAAGTCCAGGATCCAGTTGCAGAGGCTCTTGTTGATGCCAAGGTTAATTAATTTGCCTATGGGATGCATTGGAACCACTGTGTTGAATACAGAGCTAAAGTCAATGAACAACAGCCTGACATAGTTGTTCCTGTCTTCAAGATGTTCCTGAGAGAGGTGCAGGGCCACCGAAATGGCACCCGCAGTGGATCTGTTTGGCTGATAGGCAAACTCTAGAGGGTCAAATGTCGGTGGCAGAAATTCCTTTCGAAGCATTTCATGACATTTGAGGTTAGTGCCACCGACCGGTCTGTAGTCATTTAAGCAAGTAGGATTGGCTTTTTTGGGCAGTGGGATTATATTAGTTACCTTGAAGCATGCTGGCACTCTTTCAACAGACAGGGAGGTATTGAAAATATCTGTAAAGTCTAAGTACAGTTGGGCTGCGTATTCTCTTAATACCTTGCCCAGAATGTTATTAGGGCCTGCAGCCTTCCTGGGGATCAGTTTCTTATGTTGGCTTCTCACTTCTCCAGGGTTAAGTTTGAGCACTGTCTCATTCTGAACAATGGGTAGCTTTGTAACCTCCAGGCTGTTCTTATCCTCAAATCTGCCACACAATGAGTTCATCCTGTCCAGAAATTCCATGCTGCCATCAGATTGAACTGACTTGGTCTTGTAGTCAGTTAGCTGCTGAATGCCTTGGCAGAAGCTCCTGGTATTTCTCATGTCCTTGAAGCAACTTTGTACCTTTCTCCAATGCTCCCTCTTGGCTTCATTAATGCCCCATTTTAGGTTGGCCCTGGCTTCACTAAGACCCACCTTGTCCTTCGCCCTGAATGCCTCATTCCTTGCCCTCAGAAACTCATACACCCTACTGGTTAGCCAATGCTTTTGATTGGCTCTGATTGTAATCTTCTTGGTTGTAGATACATCCTCCATGCATTTTGAAATATATGCCATTGCAGTGTCTGCGTATTTGTCTATGTTCACATGCTGATTGAAAGTGGCTGCTTCTCTGAAGACGTTGCAGCAGGTATTATCAAAACAGTCCCTGAGACTTTGCATTGCCCCATCATTCTATACCCTGATCCATTGCTCAGTGGGTTTTTCTGTGATCAGCACAGGTCTGTAAGTAAGTATTAATCTTATTTTAATATGATCAGAGCTCCCTTTACATTGGTGTACACCTTGTGAAGGGTATTTGCTCCCCTTGTGGGAAAATCCACAAATTGATGGTAGTGGGGTAGCATCTCTGAGATCCGCTTTATTGAAGTCCCCAGCTATCACATATGGACAGTCAGGATTTTTACTTTGCAGCTCACAAATGTAATTCTGCAGTATGCTAAGTACCTTGGAGGTATGAGCACTAGGTGGTATATACACAGCTGTTAACACAGACTCCTTTAAATTCTCCAGGTACATAGAAAAGTCTGCATTTCACTGTCAAGAATTCTACATTTTCAGAACATTGTACTCGCACAATTTCAGAGTTCATACACCAATTTTCATTTATATAGATGTGCAACCCACCTCCCTTAGCTTTTCCACATACAACTTGGTTTCTATCAGCTCTAAACAAAGCAAAACCTCCTAAGTTCACAGCACTGCCATTGATTTTTTTATGCAGCCAAGTTTCTGCAAATATTAGTAGACAGGCATTTCTCACCTTGTTTGCAGTGGAGATCTCACATCTAAGAAACTCCATTTTGCTGTTGATTGAGCACACATTGGCTAACAAAATTGAAGGCAATGCAGGCCTGTGAGGGTTTGTTTTCAGCCTGGCAGCAATTCCAGCTATGCAGCCTCTTTTCCTGATTCTGTCACATCTCTTCCTTTTAGACCTCATCCAGACTGACCCAGATGGTTCGAGTTCCTATCGTGAAATCAAACGTTAAGAACGCCGAATACCAGAAGGCCTAACTTGGTAGTTCGAAAGGTGAGAATGACAAAGCTGCAGAAACCCAAATTCTTTCCCATGGAAAGAATCTGGCTGGCCGCTACTGTGGCTTTGGCATTTTCAGACTGGGTCAAGGTAAGTGCATGAACGGGTAGTGACGGACTTTAGGGTTACGGTGTGAGTCAGGTAAGTGTGCAATAGTGACAGACTTTAGGGTTAGGGTGTGGGTCAGGTGAGTGTGCAATAGTGACGGACTTTAGGGTTAGGGTGCGGGTCAGGTAAGTGTGTGATAGTGACAGACGTTAGGACGCGGGTCAGGTAAGTGTGCGGTAGTGACAGACTTTAGGGCTGGGTTAAGGATAGTGCATAGATAGTGGTGTATGTTAGGTTTAGTGTAGGTTTTGAAGGTGTTTGGTGTGACTGTGTTATGTGTGTGTTTTTCAGAACAGCAAATTTTTTCCCTGGGAAAAAATTTGCTGTTTTGAAGTTTCGATGTTATCCAAATTCGATCTTCCAAGTTCGAGCTTATGATGTTTGACATTTTGGAAGCTCAATTTCATGATATAGACCCGATGCTTCTGCTGATTGATTCAGGTACTTTACAGCCTGTAACGGTACAATAATTTAGTTGCCAAAAGTTTATGTGAACATTACTTTAAACTAACTGTAGACAAATTATGTGAGCAGCATGGCAAAGTTATGATTCCAGGAAGACAAATGGGGGAATGGTGGTACGCATATATTTTAAATTATTGACTTATTTATGTACTACATTGTACATACTTTGTATATATCCATGTCTCATAAGTGCTTTGTTTATACATGTAACTTGGAGCTTTTCTCCATGGGCCTCTGCTGAAAATGGACATGTATAAAGTCGGACTATCCCAGTCAACAAATGTAAAATAAATAAATAATAAATTATACTTGGTAAATCTGCTCAAGTCTGCTGAAATCCTTCCAGAAAAGTTGAAAAAGTAAGGCTACAATGCATAAGTTATTCCCTCTGCTGGCCCAAGGGAAGTACCAAACAAAATGTCCTTGAGTTCTACTTTGGGGCATGGGTGCCAAGTCAGGGGGGGGATAGACTGTCTGCAAATTTAGTATAAATTTCTTCTCTTTTTTTCCAGGGTTGGGCTTTTAACAAGTGTTTCTCTTAAACCTGCATGTGGACCATGACGATGTGAGGTTAGCTAATGAAATGGAATAAAAAAGCTACTTAGATTGTTTTGTGTGCCTGTCTTGTAACTTTAAACAGATTTTGTACTCGTGTTCATTGGGCATGTAGGCGGCATGGGGAAAACTGGTTGTGGTTCCTTTGCTGAAGTAAGACAAGCTTACAGGTGGAAACCATGGCTCCTGCACATGCTAAGTAGCATCAGAGACCTGTCTACACTGTGGATGCCAGAGAAGGGGAGTTCACAGAAAGACATGTGCAGTAGATACTGGTCATGCTTTTCGGGTAGTAAGCATGTGCACAGTAAACCATGAGGCATCAAAGCAGGTGCTGTGGTTTCTGGAAGAAGCACGCACAGTCCACCCTGAAATACACAAGGTGCTAAAACAGGTTTCTTTCAAGTCATGATAAATTTTTTTTCACTTCCACATGGGCTGGGGATGAGGGACAAAACATGTATTTTTATTTGACTGTATTTTTAAGTGATCATATTATTTATTTATTTATTTTTTACCTTACATTTTGGCTGAGGGAGGCATGGGGCACAAAATGTGTTTTTTTATTTAGTTATACTTTTTTTTCTACCCACTACCTGCTGATTATTAACAACCTTTGATGCATTAGCCCATTCATTCCCAATGAGACAAGAGCCAATCATAGAGCTATCATCCTGGTAGCAATAAAAGCACTTAATATTTTTTAATATATACTGCATAACCCCACCCCACCCCTGATGCTAATGAAGGCTCCAAATCAGTGCAGAGGGATCGCTGTGGCATAACCCCCACCCCTGGTGCTCACGTAGGCTTCAGGTCAGTGCAGAGGGATCGGTGTACATGACGCCCACCCCTGGTGCTGATGTAGGCTCCATCCATGTCAGTGCAGAGGGATCACTGTGGCATAACCCCTACCCCTGGTGCTTATCAGCTCCATGTCAGTGCACAGGGATTGCTGTGGCATAACCCCCACCCCTGGTGCTGACGTAAGCTCCATGCTTGCGCAGAGATCACTTACACCTTTAATACAGATCCACTCCACTCCTTGTTATGCCTCTATAAGGTCTGCTACACTGGTATGGGTAGAGCCACACGTTATACCTCTCAACTGTCTAGATTTTTGCCTCACATTTTCTCCATAAAATTTGTGTTTTCTCTGGCAAATCATTGAAGACTGAAGTCACTAAATAATGACATACATTTGAGTTTCAGACTTCATATCCTTCAGAAAATGCATACCAACACAAATCCTGTTATTCTAGAAACTTTCTATGTTTATAAGAGCTATATTTAAAATCTGTCCTGAATTTTGGGCCTTTGTTCCCCCACTACTTTATACTTTGTCCACATTTCTTGCTCTAAGAAGTTGAGAGGTATCCCACACATGTCCCTCCCCACTACAGACTGTTCTTGAGAGTTACTGGCCAATGTCATTTCCCTTGGACCTCCATGTCATCACAAGAGGAGGAGTCACCACAACCCTCCTCTCTCAGGTGAGCACAGCTATGTAAATTGCATCTCTCTCTCTCCCACCCCTTACAGCTTTCCCAGGCTGCTAATTAATCTCAGGTTGTCTGGTTCAAAGTCAGAGCTTTACCCTTCTGTGTCACATAGCCAGGTACAAATTGGTTATGTTGTCCCAGGTACCAGACTTCAACAGTAGAATCAGTAAGGGGCAGGGGGTGGAGTTATAAACTCCTACCAATTACAACTGCTCAGGAACTGGCAAAATGACTGGTTTTCAAAGCCTGTGTCAGCAATGTTGCCATTCACACTGTGCTCAAGGATTCTAAGTCCCGCAGTTAAACAAATTTGTCAAGTTTGATTTGCTCAGTCACAGTATCCCAATCAACAAATGTAAAGCAAATAAATAAACAAAATTAGTTGAGAAATCATAGTCCATTAAAACAAGCTCATCAAATTGGTAGTTTGTCAACATAAGGAATGTTACTTTCTGAAGCAGTGTTTCTACAGATGATTAAGGCCTCTAACACCCTAACACCCCTTCCCCACTTTTATTTTTATTCCCATACTTATTAACCAGGTGAAGTGGACTGGTGCAGAGACCCTTTTTCAGCAATGAACTGAGCCACAGTCATAACTTACAATACTCAGTTACTCAAACAACATTTGTCTAGAAATTCATGAACACTGCTTAAGACATTCCTCAAAACAGATAAACAATAAATTGCTACATTTTCAATATATGCTCTGAGCTACAACAGGATGGCATTAAATATACTGATCCCAAGGATATTGCCAATATCCTGGCAGATTGATTTAGTGCCAACTTCACCCCCCTCTCACCCCCTAAAGGGCCCATCTCAACACCAAAAGATTGCCAAATTCCGGTAATTACGGCCACACAGGTAGAAACCGCACTCTCCAAAGCTAAGAATACAGCATCCATGGGACCAGATGACATCCCGGGCTGTGTACTACATGAGCAACAAAATGAACTGGCACCTCACCTAAGTGTCATGTTCATAGCCTCACCTCAGGTTTCATGCCCACGGAGTGGCACACAGCTATAGTTATCCCACTCCACAAGGGGGTATCCACCTTGGATCCCGGGAACTACCATCCCATCAGTCTGATGAGCCTGATCTGCAAGGGCATGGAACGCATTATCATGGAACTTATAAACAAAGACATTGGCAACCTTCAAACACTGGACCCCACCCAGTTTGGATTTTGTGAAGGGCCGATCTTGTCTCCTGAACCTGACTGACTTCTTCGAATCAGTCTCCAGAGCTGTGGACGAGGGTAAGGCAGTCCACACAACCTATCTGGACCTTGCCAAGGCCTTCAACACCATCTCCCACTCTGGAATCATAGATAAAATTACTAAGCTGGGCATAAATCCCTACATCACTCGATGGGTTGCCAACTGGCTTACTGACAGAGCCCAGACTGTAAAAGTAGCAGACTCCAAATCCAGCTACAGACAAGTGACAAGTGGAGTACCTCAGGGTTCAGTCCTGGGACCGCTCTTGTTTTGCATCTACTTCTCTGACGTACAGGCCAACACTAAGGGACTCTGGCTAACAAATTCGCAGATGACTGCAAACTGGGAGCCATTATTGAATCCCCAAATGATGTGGATATTCTACAAAAGGGCGTTACAGAAACAGATGCTTGGTGCCAGAGCCATGGACTCAAGCTCAATGCCAAGAAATGTATAGTTATCCCCTTTGGCAAAAAACATATACTCATGAATTACCACATAGCTGACAGTACACTAAACACTGAAAGTGTGATGACAGACTTAGGGACACAGGTAGACAGTGGTCTCACCTTCGATAACCACATCGCCACAACAGTCAGGAAATCCTTCTACGTGGCACACCTCATCACTAAGGGCTTTTCATCCAGAAAAAAATGAGGTCATTGTCCCACTGTACTCATCCCTCAGACCCATTATAGAGTACAACGCCCCATTTGGTATGTACCTCACAAGACATCTGCAACAGCTGGAAAGGCCGCAGAAATGCCTCACTAAAAGAATCACAGGCCTAAAGCAGATGCCGTATGCTGACCATCTAAAAAAACTCCAGCTATACTCCGTGGCATATCGTCTACTCAGAGGCGATCTCTGCTCAACATACAAGGCCATGTCAAACCATGAACTGTTGGACATGCTCCACTTAAAGAAATCCCAATCCCTCACAGCCACACACTCCAGGGATCTAAGCCTTGTCATCACAATGAACAAAACATGCTGGAGGGATAGGTTCCTGACCCAGAGACTCCCCATACTCTGGAATATACTGCTCATACATGTCAAGCAGAACACCTCCTTGGCCTCTTCAAAAGGAACCTTGATGATTGGATGGGAGATGGGAAATTCCCCCCAGGGATCACGTCAGTCGTCCTGCTAGACAGGGGTCCAGGGAAGTAAATATTGTGGGAATAAATATCCAAAGAATTGTTATGGCTAGGCTTGTATAGGCCCTAGGGCCGATAGCCTAGTACCAACCTATGAACCTATGTACATCAGTAACAGAGTGCTGATGAATGAAATCAGGATGCAATATTTTCACAATATACAAGAACAACAGAGTTGGACTGATTCACTTTGAAAAATTAAAAAAAAAATGTAGTAGTGACATACACAGACTGAGATTAGATAGTCCATAATGTAATTTTCTTCACTCCTTAAAAGTAATGGGGGCACATTCTACTTTACAAAAGCGATCCTATTTAAAGCAATTTTGCTTAAACTGGATTAAAGGAAGGCCTCAATAATGTTAAAGCCACTTAACTGTAAGACCTAAGAAGGGAAGTGTTAAAGGATGAAACAAATAGGGGGAATTCATTAATGTACCATACCATCTACATAGCTCGGTATCTTTCCTCGATTCAGCAACTGCCCTAAAAGAGTGCTGCATGGTCCTCTATCACAAAGACGTGCAGCACCATGAAGGACAGGCCCTGTGGCCATGCTGAATGTTAAAGATGCTTTCCAGTGGGGAGAGGCATATGCTATTTAGCCAGGTGCTCTCTCCCCAGAACCGCCTCCAGGAAGTCATCTACACAGTTGAGCAAGTCAAGAAATCACTTGGCCGTGTAGATCAGCATGGCCTGTACCACCACACCGCAGTATTGAACACAGTCAAAATGCAGTGTTTAACCACCTAACATGAACATGGTGGGGGAACCACATGACACCTGGGAATACTCAAAGTGCCATAACAGTACTAAAAGTAGTATGAGGATTGGGGGAAGCACTGGACATCAGGGCAAATATAAAAAGTGAAGTGTCATAATGGCACCAACCTCATACGGATCAGAGGTGGGGGGGGGGGATCCATCGGGCACCAGAGATGACTCATGGAGTAAAACATGCTGGCACCAACAGCAGTACAATAACTGGAGGGTGGGGAATAAACCAGACCACCGGGGCCTAACGGATACATACCATAATAGCACTCCAACTACTGCGGGGGGGGGGGGCCAAGGTGGACAGATTGGGTATGGACAGGTAAAGGGACTTTGGTGTGTCTTCATGTTTGTGTACTCATGTGTCTGAGAAAGTGACGGCTGGGGGGGGGGGGGCATGCTACTGCCTACAAGAGCAGCAAATTACTACCCACAATGTCAATTTGGTAAATGTGTTTCCGAGACCAGCAAAATCGCACAACCTGTCTCTGAATCACAAGTGGGCATGTCATGGGAGAAGGGTGTTTCTAGCAAAAGCTATAAGGCTGATGCTAGTCACATTAATGAATCCTTGGTTAGTCTTTTGGACCAGTGGAAGACAACAAACTAGATGCAATAAATTAAATGCAGGGTGGGTAATCCGTGTGGTACCTTTGCCCCTAAAAATTATGGACAGGCAGTAAAGATCAATTGATTACAGAACACTTGTGTTTAAGGACCAGTGCACCCCTACAGGGTGGGTGTAATCCATCTGGAGTATTAACAGACTAATGCATAATGCTCTTCAAGCATCCCAGGTGAGGACATTTGAAAGTTTATAACTTAGTTTAAACTGGATTAACACTTGATCCGCACAAGTTTCTGCAAGGTATTTAAATGAAAGTACAAAACAAAAGAATACCACAGGTATTTGCAAAGTTGGAATTAAATATTGGTGGGGGTAGTGGAACCTTTATTTGGATAGATGTAATTCCTAGCTTTTGAAACACTGACATGAATTTCAGTGTTAAAAGTAAGCATGTTCACAAGCAGCTAGGGTCACAGTCTTAGCTCTTTCTGAGATCTTGCTGGACATATGAACGTTTTCTATCAGCTTTCAAAAAGATTAAACTACCTTCATAAAAGGTGAAGTGAAGCTTAGGGAAGACTAACACTAGATCACTATTAATGAAGACAGAAAATAATAATGGGCCAGGATAGAACCCTGGGGAACACCTGCCCTACTTACTGAAAAATCACCGAGTCTATAGACAAAGGAAAGGCATTGAAATCAAATGCTAATCTTTTTAACTCAGATGCAAGACCACTACAGTTCATGGACTCGGGCTCTTATGTCTAGGAATACAGCTTCTTTTTTTTTTTTTTTGACTCCTGCTCTGGACACCCTATCAGCCCATTTGTTCCTGTTGGGACAAGACCCGAATGCCAGGAGTGGTGCCATCTTCTGCAGGTAATCAGAAGATGATGAGTTTTCTTTTTTAAACTAATATCTCCCCTATTTATGCCCGCAGACACAATGTGCCTTAACAAGGGTGAGTCATGTCAGCACTTCTGCCAAGTGAAGTAACCCTCTCAGAAAGCACTGCACCCCTTGTATGAAAGTGCCACTGTTGAGTCTCCATTGTGTGGCGGGGTCAAAAATGGAGTCTGCACCTCCCCGAGGATGTGTTTCTAACCCCTTCCCCAATGAAAGACAAACAGGGTCTGCTTTGCTACTACTCTCTTTTTCTCCATCAAATCAGATCCTCCAGTTTCTGGGCTTCCAGTCAAATCAAGCACATTAAATCCATCTGACCCCCATTTGTTGATTTACTATACAGTTTATCAGTTTTTTTTATTAGACAAGCTTTCTCAAAAAAAAAAAATAATAATAATCTTGGGGGTCTATATTATATTAGCGAAAATCCTGTTAAGTGAATACGAAAACATCAACATGTACTGCGCAAACCGCGAATATGCCAAACGCACTAAACCGTGAAATTCAAAAAGTCGAATCCCCATAGTCGGCCAACTCCACCTCCCACTGCATACTGCCTACCCAAACAAAATAAATAAACCACATACATACACTAACCAAAACCCTACTTCCTACTCTAAAGTAAAGCACCAAAACCCTACTTCTAACCCTGCACTAAACCTTACATACATTACTATCTATGCACTTACCTTAACCTGCACCCTAACCCTAAGGTCCGTAACTATCGCACACTTACCCTACAGAGATATACCAAAACAAAATAAATAATCCACACACATACATTTAACAAAACCTTAATTCTAACCCTACACTAAACCTTACATACATTACCTTTCTATGCACTTACCTTAACCTGCACCCTAACCCTAAGGTCCGTAACTATCGCACACTTACCTTACGGAGCTATACCGCAGACGGGCCAACCATGACACTTCGACATGTCGAATTGAGCGGCTTTGAACATTTGGCGTTTCCGTGGTTCACGCAATACGTGTCGCTCTTTTTGTAATCGCATAAAAGGACTTTCGAGCATCTAATTGGAACCCTAATCTTGGCCAGATTAGTAGCACTCTTGCACTAGTATCTTGGGTTTCCTTCACCTCCTTTCATGGCCTACCCCTTTCTTTTAATTATGGAGGTCAGGATCAGATGCGCCCTTTACATCTTCATTTGGTGGGAACATTTGTTAACTGTATCAAATGCCACATGGAAAGTATTCAAGGCAACCATTGCATCATAGCAGGAAAGTTGTTCTACAAACAAAAATACACTGTCTACACCTTGGTCTTCTTAAATGACACTTGGTAGTTGCAGGACAATGGTCAGTTAATCTCTTATGCAACCTGTAATTACGCAGGTAAGAACTGAATCCAGAAGAGGGTTTGTCTCCATTAAAACAGTTGGTCTTACGGGCTTAGCTATAATTCACTTGAAATTTAGTGCCATAACTCTACCCAGGCATTTTTTTTATCCTGGCCAATTCAAGTTAAGATCCTCAGTATTACAGGAATTAACTTTTTAAAATAATGCAAGTTTTATTTGTCCAACAAACAACCTTAACATTCAACAGAAAACAGCAAATATTCACACAATTATTTTTAGTTACTTATTTTGTTTACCAGGAGAGACAAGATGGGTCCAAGACTGTTCTTCAGGAGAGGCCTGGAGAGAAAACCATCATACATCATACTATGACAATTTAACTCTCACAGTGACCTGTCACTATCTCAGAGTTGAATGGCAAAATATTCTGCTGTACATTTCTGACAACATATTTTTAAAAATATCGAAATGCTTGCCGTATTGGTTTGTCTGACCTCACCAGCAACTCATGTCACATCATTAACTAATTATTTTTATACAGACAAATATAAATCATACTAGAAAAAAAAATACTACAACACACCCAAAAAAACTAGTCCAAATAAACTAAACCTGCTGGATAGTCATTCCCAATTTGCATACTTTTTTAACACCTTTATAAATTATCACTTAAGACATAGGCAAATGTACATTAACAGATAAGAAAGCAAACTACAACAACATTTTTCTATTTACATACATTATACATGATACATGTTTTCTTTCTTTAAAACTATCAATCCAACATTACATAAATTGCACAATTTCTGCCTTCCCTTACACATCACTTCTGAACATTATTCTGCATGTATTGTTCCCACAGCTGACATTTATTTCTGTGCAATTTGTTCCCTCCCTTTTCTAAGGATCTCTCTTCCAGTTCTTTTATCTCTTTTACAATAGTCAGTACTTGAAATACAGTTTGTTTAAATGTTGATTTCCGTTTTCTAGTAAGTCTTTTTTTGGCAGCCAACAGAATTAAACTCAACAAGGCCTTGCAATGCCTAGGTAATCCAGATCATTTGTCCCAGCTCAAAAGATTCATTTCCTTAGTTACACCCATTTGCTCACACAATATTTCTGTAGGGAATTTTTAAAGTCTGCCAACTAATTGCATTAAAAAAACATGTTCCCAGTTGACCTCTTTCTTCCCCATTACATTTTCAACATCTGCTATCTACCTGAGGAAGAATTCATTGAAGTCTGCCTGAAGTATAAAAATACCTGCAGAAACATCTCCAATCAAAAATCCTAAACCTTCTGGACTCTGTTGCTTATCTGGGAGCCATACGTATGTCCTCCCATTGTACCCTTGCAGATTGCTTTTGCAGTCTCTCTTCCCAGTGCTTTCTAATCTACTCTGAATGATTCTTATCGTTATTAAGAAACATTTTGTATGCCCTACTAACATCTCTTTTTTTAACAGCAGATTCCATTCTACATTTAAGTAAAAACTCTACCAGAGCAGGTCTTTTACTTAAATCCCCCTATCCCTTTCTCGTTGCCTATATTCTGATATCAGTCCCTGGTAGGGAAGGCAGTTTCTAGCCTGCAGTCCAAATGTCTTCTTGGCCTCATCCCACTCTATTACCTTTCTCTCGCTAGTAATTTGCTCCTGATACCTTGGTTTGGTTCATTTACCAGTTTCCCCCAGTAAATCCCATTTCCCTCTTGCTTACTTTCTGTCCCCCTACTTGCAGTCATCCCTATTGGCACAATCTCCTTTCTTTTCTCGTGTCAGCTTCATTTTAAATACCTCGTCCTAACAAGGTAACCATGCCTCACAGACCTGTTCTCCTTGCTCACTGTCACACCCCTGCATGGCTGAAACAGAGTTTTAAGTATATAGTTTCTGTAATAAGTCTATACCTTTTCCAAGGCAACTAGCTAGCAACATATTTATCTCAAGACATTCTCTTTGCAATTGTTTTCCTCATAATTCAATTTCATACATCAGTTTAATAACCTCCCTTCCTTCAGGTGGCTACACCGATTTCCATTTTTTTGCTACAACTTTTTGCCAAAGCCTTTTCTTAAAAAAGATATGGAAATTACACTGCATGGCACTAAAGAGAAAAGTTCTTCTTTTAAGCAAGTTGTTTTGATGTGCAAAATGGCAAGCTTCTCCAGCCACTGCCTTTACATGTAAAGCACAGAAGAGTTTTTTCCTGTGTTAGAGATGGCAAGGGACAGAGGGATGCATGGGGTGTACAGCTGAATGAACTGCAAAGCATGTAAATCATTTGTTACGAGCTGAACAAACGCCATGAGATAATGGTCCTGGGCACAAAAAGATAACTACACAACTCTTCCAGTTTTAGTGTGGTGCACTGCATTATAGTTATTGGTGGATTGTGGTACGTAAAACAGAAATGAAAAAAAAAATGAAAATTTTTATTAATGAATACCTAAACAGTGCTGAAACAAAAGATGTCAAGTATGTTGTAACTGCACATGCCTGGGGTGACAAAATACGAGGGAGGTGTTAGCTGTATTAAATGGTTTGTTTTGTTACAAGTATGAGATGAAGAAATGTGAAAATACAAGGGAGGTGTTAGCTGTATTAAATGGTTTGTTTTGTTACAAGTATGAGATGAAGAAATGTGAAAAAGAACAAGAACTGTTAAAGAAATCTACTTTACAATTAAAATACGATTAGCACACCAATGCAATTAATTTTTAACACAGTAAATGAAATGTTCTTTAGACCTTTTTCAGTTATGACCTAGTCACAAGGAATGAATGAAATATATATGGACACTTAAGAGTATCAACTTAATCAGGATGTTTTGTTGGAGTAAACAGGAGTACACGGAGAAAGCCCATGGACACAAGCAGCAAACTGAACCCAGACAGTGACCTTAACTCAGGATTGAACCCTGAACCATGGAACTCAAACATCTTACCACTGAGCCAGCCAAGCTACTCACATGAACCAGATGGATCTCAGAAATTGATGAACATCTGAGAATACTTAAGATAATAAATGGAGTTTTGTGATTTCTGAGAATGTTTCTGAGCTCAGTAGAAAGAGTAATCACTTCCAATATGTCTTTTTCTTTGGGGGGGGGGGGGGTATTGCACATCACCAGCTAACATATTTGGACTACGGTGGGTTGGCTTTATTTTGCTAGAGCCACTGCAGCCCTCAGTCTCTCCTTGCACCATCATTCTGTCCTGTCTCAGGGCCCACCATCATTTTGTGACATGTCCTGGATCTTCTCTCACCAGGCAGCACTTGGTGCCCCCCAGGCAGGCAATGCAGGGCTGCATAATGTTCAGATGACCAGGAAGTAGAGCAGTCAAAGAGTTGCATCATACTTTGGCCAGCTTTACGGCTGGCTGATGCCTAGGTGGAGGCCATATCTCCCTATGTGCTGACATACTACATGGCTTCTGTGAGATATGAGGCATGGTCTAGAAGTGTTACTGTTCTTCTAAAGTAAAAACTCCTTCCAGATCCTGCCTGTATGCCTAACCGGGCACAGTTATGTATACATCTCAACTGGAGTAACAAGGAACGGCTGACCTTCCCAACACCTCATGCCTACCCCCAGGAGGAAGGCAGGCAGGTGAGTCCTCATCCTTCTTATACCCCTCACACCAGCTCCAACAGGTGCCTGAGCTGCTAATCAAATCGAGGTCACAATCAAGGCTTCATCCCTCTATCCCAACTGAGCTGGATCAGTGAGTGGTCATAGTCAGGACATCATCCCACTATCCCAAGATAGCAGGCTCACTGAGTGATCGCAGACAGGACTTCATCCTTCTATCCCAACACAGCTGGCTCAGTGAGTGGCCATAGCCAGTACTTCACTCCTCTGCTCCAAAGGATCTGGCTTAGTGAGTGATGGGTGTATTTTACACGCAAAGCCATTTGCCATAGTATCCCAGAGACAGTAATAAAGGTATTTTGTTTCCTTGGCAGTACTGTTTCTGTTTTAAATACTTACTAGCACTACCGTATACCAGTTTTTCATGCATGTGTGTAATGATTCCAACAATGTGCATTTATTATTATTTTACTAGAATTTAACAACGCAGGCTTGATTCCCTTGTATCTACTTCACTGGCTATTGAATCTGCTGTGCTAATTCTACTAAATGCTCTCTGATCCTGAAAGCTGGTTAGATTAGAAGGAAGGATGAAAGGACGAAGATTCAGATTAATGACATCTTTGGCTAATTAACTTAGTTACAGCTTGGTTATCACAGTAACGACAAAATTCTTTTTGACATATCTTGCTCTGTTTAGACACTTTTTTAAAACATTTTTGTTAGTCACATCGAGAGATGCCTCGGAATATATATGAACAGTGACACTGCAGCTAGGGTTTTCAGTGTTACAAAAGTCTGTTTTTACCCACTCTAGATATGCAATGTTCGAGGCAGAGTTTCCACTTTACTACTTAGTAGATTCCTGCTGTTCTAAACTACGTTGTATAAATCATTTACCATCATTCATGAAAATTATGAAGCCATTACTAAATATGATGCAACCATTTGGGAAAAATGTTGCTAACCAGTTTAGTCAACTAAAACACACTGCCCTTTTACAGAGGTGACCTAGAAGCAATGTCTGGTTATTGACGTGCACAGAATTACACAGTAGACAACTGGAGGCTGTGGAAATCAAACCCAGGAGTCCTGCAGCATATAAACTTCTGTGCCAAACTGCTAGACAAGAGTGTTACACAAGCCCACTGAAACTGCTCTCGGGCTATAACAGTTTAACTGGGACAAGACTACCAAGGCTTGAAACTAGAGGATAAGCAAATAAGTCCCAATGTAGGGGATAACAGTAAAGTTCTGCTCTCAGTTTAGAACCAGCGGTCACAACCTGTTGGTTTAACTGTTAAGATGTTTACAGACCCTACACTTGGACTATAAGCAGCAAAACTAGGTAATGATACCCTTAGTTATGCAGTTTATTAGTTACAGAGACATCCTGGACAGCTTTGTAAAAAAACTCTGCATTTGAAGAATTTAATTTCACTGCTCAGTCTAAAGAGTAAAATCTGAGCACATTCTGTTAATGGATAGAAGCAGTAAAAGAAAGAAGCTCTTCAAAGGTACAGGACATTAAATGGAATAAAGTACCAGGCAGAGAGATTGAAACAAAGTTAAGAAAAGTGTCTAATTGGAAAACTCCAGGCCTAGATGCAGTACCTAACTTCTGGTTGAAAGTATTAACATCTTTGCATGATGATTTAGCCATGAGTAAGAACTACTTACGTGTACACCCCAAACAGATACCAACCTGGCTAACAACAGGAAAAACAATTCTCCTACTTAAGAGTGAACCTGCATGCTACCCTAAAAATTATAGGCCAATAACTTGCCTTCCAACAACTATAAACTATACACTGGAATAGATGTCCACAGAGTTTACAGTCATTTGGAAGAAAACTCAATTATGTCAATAGAACAAAAGGATAATAAAGTCATAAGGAACAAAGGGTCATTTGTTGTTAAATAAACTCATAGTGGAGAACTGTAAAAAGGGGAAGAATATAAGTTTGGCACAGATAGACTACAAAAAAGCATTTGACAGTATCCCACATTCATGGATAAAAGAGTACTTAAAATGTGTAAGATGCACCCTACAGTGATCAACTGTATCACAGGGACCATGAAACAGTGGCAAACCACTTTGCAGTTAAGCCATATAAAGAACAGATTATTATTCCAGGGATAAAAATCAAAGGGGGGATATTCCAGGGTGACTGTCACTGTTGCTCTTTTGCCTTGCCCTTAACCCACTAAGCTGTCTGCTTAACAGATTAGGTCACGGCTATAATCTGGCTCCCAGAAACTAGCAAAGTGTAAAGACTTCTCATTTTCTCTTTGAAGATGACTTTAAAACTGTACACCTCCATCAGATAAACTGAAAGCACAACTGCAAGTTGTTAAAACTTTTTCAGATGATATAAGAATGTCATTTGGTCTCGATAAATGTGCAAAAGCAACCTTTAAAGCAAGAAAGCTGAAGCACTAAGGAAGCATCAGTTTGGGACAAGAATGTGATATAAAAGAACTTGAGCAAGAGGGAGTGCATAAATATTTGGGGACTTGATGAAGGATCAACAGTAAAACTTAGTAAGGGATAATTTAGAAGACTTAAATTAATCCTGAAAACAGCAGTGAAATCTAGGAACAAAATTGAGGCTATAAACCAATTTGCTCTTCCTGTCCTAAACAGAGTTTTGGAGTGATTGACTGGCCCCAAAAGGTTTTGGCTAGATTAGACAGGAAAACAAGAAGGATGCTTCATGCTCATCACATGATTTATAAAAATCAATGCATACCAAGATTATATATTCCCCATTCTGAAGGAGGTATGGGCCTCCTTGAAATTGATTACCTGTACAGATCTGCAATTGTGGGACTGCATACATATCTGCTGACCTCAAAAGACCCAAACATAGTGAAAGTATTGAAACATGAGGAGAATAAATAAGATGATTTCCTTTTTTAGCATAGCAGAAGCATATCAATGTCAAGTGGGAATGTAAATCAAACCAGAGGAAGATAAAAATCAGGTAGCAACTGAATGTGCCAAAAAATAAAAGAATATAAGGTGAAGGATCAGACAAGAAGGCAAGAAATGTGGAAAACACATAAATATAGTTGCAAGTATAGAAAACTCCTGGAAGAACCTCATGTTGATCAGGATTGAACGCAGGAATGATTAAGGAGAAGCGAATTCAAACCAAAAGATGAAAGGTTAATATTGGCAGCCCAAGATAGTGGGCTACGTAAATGTTAGTTTACAAAGTCCATTGAACATGTGGAAAAAACAGACAAATATAGGTTTTGTAAAACAGAATTGGAAACAGTTGCACACCTCTTTACTGGTTGCAACATACTAATGCCAGAAGGACTATATACTGAAAGGCACAATAATATGGCAAGACTGTTGCACTGAGGACTGTGCAGACATTATGGTACTGAAGGGTCTGAAAAACTTTGGAAACATGAGCCACAAAGTATCCCAGAAAATAAAGTCTACATCACATGGGGTCATCTATTACCAACAGTTCAAAAGTTAGATGCTAGAAAACCGGATATAGGGGGTCCAAAAAAAGAAGACAAAAGTAGCACTGATCATTGAAATCACCACGCCCAGTGATTAGAGTGTGTTGCGTACAGAGAGACACAAAGTCATAAAATATGAGTATTTGCAATCCAACAAGAACAATGTGGAAAAAAGATTTACAAATAGTTCCAATAGTAGTAGGAGCAACAGGTCTTATAAAAAAAGAATCTACAATCATATTTAGATATGCCACTGATACATGTAATGCCATACAAACTGCAGGAGGAGTCATTACTGGGCACGTTGCAAGTATTGCGAAGAGCACTTTTGTCTGACATCAAAGATTGAAACAATACTAATTTCATGAACTTTAATCGTACCTTGACTTAGGAATAGAGTCCATTCATGTCATGGTATTAGAAACCCAAAAGATTTGGAGAAATTACAAAAGACGTAACATATTGCACAGATTTGCATTTTATAAGCACAAAGAAAGATGACACTGAACACATCTTACATTATTTGGACTGCACGTATGCATAAAGTATCAGAAGTGGAGATGACATCATGAAATCCTGTCTTGTGAGGTTAGATGGCAAGTCATTTTAGATGTTCAGTCCCAATATCTACAAATAAACATAAGGCATACCCCTGGCCAAATTATTATTCCCCTACCTACGACTTTGCAACAGCACTAATATTTCCCAGCCCAACCATGCACCCCTCCTCCTCTTCTACTTACACCTTTTCGTCAGCACTCTCATCTAATTCAGCTTATAATGCTGGAGCAACCAGTGTCACTTTCCTCCTCCTTATAATGAGTCAAAAATGTAATAGCTGTAAACACTCTGCCTACTGTACATCAGCGTACTATACAGCACAATAATATGTCCACAGGGTGATACTAGACTAGTACTGTAGATCATACAGGAGTCTCACTGTACAGACAACAATGTAATCACCCTCTACATAATACTTATATGTAAACCTCATAATCATTGGCACTTGTCACACTGCCAGCATAACTAGCTAACCCAATAACCATCGGTACTCGTCACACTGCCAGCATAACTAGCTAAACCCATAATCACTAATACTCATCACACTGCCAGCATAACTAGCTAGCCCCATAACCATTGGTACTTGCCACACTGTCAACACAACTAGCTAACCCCATAACCATTGGCACTTGTCACACTGTCAACATAACTAGCTAACCCAGTAACCACTGGTACTTGTCACACTACCAGCATAACTAGCTAACCCAATAACCACTGGTACTTGTCACACTGTCAACATAACTAGCTAACCCAATAACCACTGGTACTTGTCACACTACCCGCATAACTAGCTAACCCCATAACCATCGGTACTCGTCACACTGCCAGTATAACTAGCTAACCCCATAAACATTGGTACTTGCCACACTGTCAACACATCTAGCTAACACAATAACCACTGGTACTTGTCACACTACCAGCATAACTAGCTAACCCAATAACCACTGGTACTTGTCACACTGCCAACATAACTAGCTAACCCAATAACCATTGGTACTTACCACATTGCCAACATAACTAGCTAACCCCATTAACCATTGTCACCTGTTATACTGTCAACATAACTAGCTAACCCCATAAACCATTGGTACTTGTCACACTACCAACATAACTAGCTAACCCAATAACCACTGGTACTTGTCACACTGCCAACATAACTTGTTAACCTCACAGTCTGTACTTTATGATCTTCCTTTGTAATCCGCACCATAGTCGGCACTTTCTGTTTCATTTTGTCAGTTCTGACCTACAACAGAACTGTACATAGGGTGGGGGTAGAGGGAGGCTAACCCAGGTTTAAGCTCTTAGCGAGTGTGGTTATCAGATGCCAATGGTCCAGCAGTGCATACTGCATTGATTTATGAACCTGCAAGGATAAAGCAGCTACATAAATGAATGCCAAAACTACACTTGTGGTCATAGGAGAAGCATGCAGTATTTGGTGATTTAAACTGTAGCTAGCTGCTTATAACATCTGTAGCAAGCAGCTTCCTACAGTTACAGGACAGAAGACCCCTTTTTTTCTTCAATATTTTCAACTTTGAGAAGAGCTTTTTAGTATCTTTTTTTATCCTTAGCCTTGAGTTTAGGGGGGTGCAAGTTTGGGGAACACTAGTGAGCACCAGATGAACTAGCCACAGTTCTGCTATATAACTGGCTGAGGTTTATCCCACTTTTAATACATTTGATTATCAGCGTTAAACTTCTAAAATATTCAGTTTTTTTTATCCTGCATTTATTATTAGTTAATGCCAAAACCTTTCTTCTAAGGCCACTCCTATATTGCACAGCTTACAAACAAAGGAATTACATCTAGATTTAGGGATGTCATTGTTCTCCTTTACTCGGCCCTCATTAGGCCGGTCATCAAGTATAATGCCCCCTTTGACACATATCACTCCAGACACATACAACTGGAATGCCCAGAGATACCTTACTGAAAGGATACAAGGCCTAAACAACGTATCCTACAATGACCAACTCAAAGCTCTGTCACCATACTCAGCATACTACAGACTGCTAAGAAATGACCTATGTCTGGTATAAGGCATTCTCCAACACATTACTGATGAATTTACTGCACATTAGCAAGTCAAATGGCATCAGACATAATCAGTCTAGGGATCTAAACCTCTTCTGCTACATGAAGAGAATAGTTTGGAGGGGCAGGTTTATCTCGCAGAAAATGCCTACTCTTTGGAACAGACTCCCCATCCACATAAAACAAAGTTAATCCCTGTCCATATTCAAATACAACTTAGATCTATGGAAGGCAAACAGAAAATTTACCCCAAGACTGCCCCCTGTACTACTAATGGACAGAGGCTGTTCCTAAATGCTTTATCCCATGCATGGGTCCCTTAAATTATCTATGGTATGATCCCAGTTATTCTCACGAGGGGTAACATATAATTATTGACCATGGGATGGCTAAGATCAAGCTAATATCAAATGTTACAGGTTAATTCAAGCAATAAAAGGGAAACTGGTTGGCTTAAAATGACCCGCAACGGCAGCTTGCCTATGAACCTATGAAAAGGGGGTCATATCTAATCACACTATCCTGGTCAACAGATACAAATAAATATGGTCTGGTTGTACATTTCTCATTAAAACTAAACACAATAATAAGAGGTACAAAATATTATAAGTTGCAAATGGCGGACTATTTTAAATACTTAGTTTTAGTAAAGAAATAAATGCATAAATGAGTGATATCAGTAAATATGTGTTAGTTAACTGAAAAAAGGCATTGTTTTAACAATTTGAAGACATCAAGAGTTTGTAAAGAAAATCCTAAATGTATTAATACAGTCACTATGCAATTTTATTTTGTTTTACTTTAACTTTTTCCTATTGGTGCTTATTACGGGAGGGTTCCTTAACCATATTCCCCAATCACAAAAAAATGTGTCCTGGAATATCTAAACCATTTTTTATTTATTATTTAACTTAATCTGTAGCCTGATAAAGTCCTGAGTAGGGACACTAGCATTCACTTGGAATCAGCTGGTAGTATAACAAATGACCTAACTTGGTTTCCAAAATATTTTAATCGTTTTTAGTACTTCAGGGCTATACATAACCAAAACAGAAATCTGTAATGTCTGCTTTTTTTCAATTTTATTTTTACTTGTCTATCAGAGTAATGGACTGTACACTGAACCCACAGATATTGCCAACATTCTGGCTGACAGGTTCAGTGCAAATTTCTCCCCTCCTTCACCCCCAAAAGAAGAAATACTTATCCCAGCTGAATGTAATCTCCCTGTCATCTCAGATGTCCAAGTGAGAACCGCCCTAAACAAAGCAAAAAACACAGCATCAATGGGACCTGACGGTATCCTGGGGTGCGTGTTACGTGAACTCCAAGAGGAGCTAAACCCACACATAAAAATGCTATTTAACCTTAGCCTTACTTCGGGATATGTACCTGAACACTGGCGTACAGCAACAGTGGTCCCACTCCACAAGGGGTGCCTCTACAGACCCTGGAAACTACACCCCATAAGCTTAACTAGCCTGGTCTGCAAAGCTATGGAAAGAATCATTATGGAACTCATAAACAGAGACATAGGGGACCTACAGACACTTGACCCCACCCAGTTCGGCTTTGTAAAGGGCAGATCCTGCCTTTTAAACCTGGTTGACTTTTTCAAACAGTCACTAGAGCCATTGATGAGGGCAAAGCAGTCCATACAGCATACCTGGACTTGGCTAAGGCCTTTGACACAATACCCCACTCAGGCATCATAGATAAGCTAAACAGCTTAAAAGTAAACCCTTATGTCACTAGATGGGTTGCAAACTGGCTAAAGGACAGAACCCATAAAGTTAAAATCGCTGGAGCAATGTCAGACTCAAAGCCAGTCACAAGTGGTGTCCCACAGGGATCTGTCCTGGGACCCCTCTTGTTCGGCATTTATTTCTCAGATGTTAAAGCAAACATGGGAGGGCTGTGGCTGACAAAGTTTGCAGATGACTGCAAACTAGGCGCCATAGTCGATACACCAGCAGACACACACATCCTACAAAAAGGCCTCACTGAAACGGACAACTGGTGCCGTAGTCACGGCCTTAAACTAAATGCCAAAAAATGTATAGTCATCCCTTTTGGAAAAAACAAAGTACCCACAAATTATCACATAGACACAGCAACCCACTGAGTACGGAAAAAGTAATCAGAGACCTAGGGACCCAAGTAGACAGCGACTTCTCATTTGACACCCACGTTGCCAAAGTGGTTAGAAAAACATTCTACCTTGCACACCTCACCATGAAGGGATTCACATCCAGATCCAAGGATGTCATTGTACCCCTATATTCCTCCCTCATCAGACCCATGATTGAGTACAATGCCCCATTTGGTATGTACCTCACCCGGCATTTGCAACAGCTGGAGAGACCACAAAAGTACCTCACCAAAAGGATCAAGGGTCTCCAACATATGTCTTATTCTACCAGACTAAAGAAACTTCAGCTCTATTCAGTAGCATACCGCCTGCTCAGAGGTGATCTTTGCCTGACGTACAAGGCCATGTCCAGTCAGGATCTGATGGACATGCTCCACCTCAAAAAATCCAAATCCATCAGGACCACGAGAGCTAAAGACTTAAACCTCGGCACAAGTATGAATAGGACATGCTGGAGGGATAGATTCATAACCCAGAGGTTTCCCATGCTTTGGAATAGGATCCCAGTTCGTATTAGGCAGAGCCCCTCACTGACTCTCTTCAAGAGAAATCTTGATGAGTGGATGGGAGATCGTAAGTTTACCCCAGGGGTCACATCTGTGTCACTTCTAGACAGGGGCACAGTAAACTAATTCTATTATATAAGGGGACCTTCATTGTGTCACTACTAGACAGAGGCACAGTATTCTAGATTTATTCTGTACATTTTTGTACCATTTCATGGGGTGGCAAAAGCCACATCACTATGGCTAGGCTTACAAATGCCCCAGGGCAGATATAGCCTAGTACTATACTATGAAACTATGAAACTATGATCTGCGGGCATCCATTTCAACCACAGTTTGAAAGCACTATTAGTTTAAAAGCGACTTGCTCAGAGTCACAAAACAGGCAAATTGAGGTTGCAGGAATCAAACCATGAACTTTAAGGCAAATATCATTAACAGTTCTTAGCCTTGATCTTCTCTATTAACTGAATGATCACTTTTGTTTTATTTATTCAGAAAGAGCTTACCTATTCAGTTACCTACCAATGGAGCACTTTTCCTACAAATAGACTAGCACTGTGTAGTCCAGGTCTACAGAAACGAAATTCTGAGCTACAAAGTTTGAGATAATATTGAAATTCCCTCAAGAAAAGTCTAGCATTCAAAATCATTATATTAGTGGCTGTGTTACAGTTCAGCAGAGACAGGGACATTTGGGCCAGCAAAACACCTATTTGGAGTATGAAGAATATCACATAAAAACAGAGTAGAGGAACAAACCAAACAGCATCCTTCATGCATACTGTGGCCATCTATTCCCCTATGAACAACAAAGGAAAGATGAACTGAACTATCCGCATTTTGCATTTCCTGACCTTGAGGGTCTTGTGAGATCAGACAAATGCAGAAAAGGTTTCCGGAGAATCTCCTTTTGTGTACAAAGGCCCTGGAATAATACCCAGCCATCTTGGAGGAAGAAAGAACCTTTCTGTAGGACCACCTTCCTTAACTAACATTCTGCACAAAATACAAGTTAAAACGCCTTTAATGACTTGGATGACTTGGGAAACTGGTGCAAGCAATAAATAAAATATCCCATTTTCATCCCAACCCGACTGGATCATGTCACTAAAACTATCAAAGCTTTAAAATACTGTAAAAGTCAGTCAGATTTTTGCCTTATTTTTATCAAATTAAGAGAAAATACTAGCCAAGCTAGAATTTCCACTGCGTGACCCCTCAAACCTCTTGTATTAGAGGCATGTGGGATATATGCAAATGACCCTTATTAACATCAGGTGTTTCAGCTATATGGTGATTCTGAATGCCCATGACTTTTTTTCTTTTTAAGTCATCTAATGGACAAATTTAAGTCAATAAAGCCAAACCCCACTAGTTGTGGACATGCATGCGAAAGCCTTGTTATGACCTCATCAGCACAGCACAAGTGGACTGTCTCACTAAGCATTAGAAACACAGGGCTGTTACACCCAGCTGATGTCCATTACCAATAGGGTGTCTGCAAAATATCCCAACTAACAAACAAACAATGAGTGAAAAGGTCCCATAGAAAAACCAATCAGTACAAGCTAAGAAAAAATTCTAGCCAAGCTAGAATTTCCACTGAGTGACCCCTCAAACTTCTTGTATTAGGATCTATATTAGAACACTGAAAGTTATAAATATCGAACACTCACATGAGCGAAAATGCAGGAACTCAAAATCGCTATTGTGGGGGGGCTGCACCCCCCTCATCTCCACTAAACATATATTCCAACTCCAAGATCGCACTACAGTGAGGAAAGGGCAAATATTCCGCTCTTCACTGTACTGCAATAATAAAAAAAAAAAAAACAGAGTTCCTGCATACTCGCTCATGTGAGCGTTCGATATCTAACTTTTGTTGTTCTAATATAGATCCTTGTATTAGAGGCATGTGGGATATATGCAAATGACCCTTATGAACATCAGGTGTTTCAGCTATATAGCAATTCTGAATACCCATGCCTTTTTTCTTAAGTCATTTAATGGACAAATTCAGGCCAATAAAGCCAAACCCCACCAGCTGTGGACATGCATAACAGCCCTGTATTTCTAATGGTTAATCAAACAGTCCACTTGTGCTGTGCTGATGATGTCATAACAAGGCTGAAACATGCATGTCCACAGCTAAATAGAAAAAGTGATCAGAAATTCACCAGTATAACACTGTAGAAAAAGTAGGCAGGTTTCCCCTCATCAGCAAGAAAAAAGAAAACTCTTATCAGGTCCATAAGTAGCAAAACATGGCAAACACAACACAGAAGGATTTGCACAGAAGGAAATAATTGCTTCCCCAAAGTCACTCTTCCTCTTAAGGACTAACTACAACTCCACACTTTCTTACCTTCCTCAGGGAATTAACCCTTACTGTACCAAGAGCGAATTGAGAGATCTCAGGTCAGGCCAAATTAAGTCAAGACTCACTACAGTATTCTGCATCTTCAACAAAGCTGTGGACTACTTTAGGTAAAACAACCAAGTTCTGTCATCATACACAATCAACCCCAGCATATCAGTCATCAGAAACAAATACCAAAATAACAACATCCATTTTAATACCAACATCTTCCATATTCACAGAAATGTAATCGCTAATAACAATAATATCAAGTTTAAAGAACTCAAAAGTTCAAAAGTAAACCTGTCCAACATCATGCACCCTTTGATACAGGTTAACCACATGGCCTACAACAAATTATAACGGCACTTATTTCTACTAGTTTTAATTTCTGATGGTACACAGGATATTACTGTGCAACTATATTTGTTGAACATTACACTACATGTTATAATGCTACTTAATTCTTGTAACAATGTACAATCGTTCACGTAAAGCATGACTCATGCATGTGGTGATCACCTATATTACCGTCTACTATCAATCATGCTAAATGACAGTATTTTTGCAGGTTATCAACTGCTTTTATGTATAATTCAGGTTTACTATTGTTAATGCTGCTACGGACAACATTAAATTCCAACAAAGCTGCATTATGTAAATTCTTAAATTATTCTTTTCTATGTGTACCACAATGTAAATTGTAAATTTGTCCCATTATGTTTTTATAAATTGCTATTGTCTCCTTGGCCTGGGTCAGAACTACAAAGTATCTTTGGACAAGCCCACTAAACCAGATGACAGAATAATACAAATAAATAAATGAATATATATATATATATATATATATATATATATATATATATATATATAAAGAGAGAGAGAGAGATTATTCACATGCTAGAGAAAAATCTCTTAATATAACAGCTAATACATTCCATCCATTATGCTTTGTCACCCCCATGCAAAGATTGTGTACCAAGAGACCTTGCCCCACCCAGATTACCAACAATCATCATTGCAACATTTCATTTTTTAAGTTACATGGATATACACAGTCCAGGTAGAGGGTATACCTCTATTCACAGCTTAGTCCATGTAATTAAGACTTCTAATCTTCAAGAACTCCAATCAACTTAATATATGCAATTTAACTTACTTGCCAGTTCATCCAATACTAAGAAAAGGGCTTACCCTGCCATGGTCAACCCAAGCTTATAGCATGAGTAACAAGTTTACTTGTTAGCATGGGCAAATAAGCCATGAAATAAAAGTTAAATGTCCTTACCTTAAAATAAATAACCAAAAAATGACTATAGGAGCCTAAGCTCAAATAAAAACCACAACCTAATCCAGTTCCCACTGAAAATCATCACTTTTCATAATTAAAACTAATATCACTCATAAACCATACCTTTGCATATCAAGTCAAGGGTCTTCCCCTCAATGATAAATAATGGTAATGGCTCCACCTGGGAGAGTGGTTATTCCTCAGAATGCAGGAAAACATTCCCACAACGGATAATACAAACTGAATACTGCAAAGCAATCGCAAAAAGACTGAGGACCTACGTTGAAAAACAGCTCCCTCCCAATCACCACAAAAAAAAAAAAAACAGCATTCCAAAAAGATAACTAACCACCTTTCATGACTAAGGGAGGAAATCTGTTAAAACAAGATAAGCATTCCAAGCTGATTACAGGGGCCCCAAAGTCACTCTCATACACAAACAAAAGTGGCAGGGTCCCCTTCAGCCACAACTCCACCCCTTAATTTAGTTACATCAGACACCTAAAACCCAGTAATACTATATTGTGAAATACACATTGCAAAAACTAACATTAGTCCTCTTTACAAACTATAAACCATTAAAATAAATATTCTTTTTAAATACAAACAAGTTCAAATTTTCCACCTCAAGTTACATAGAATAATTAATAAGGTCAACTATTTATTTGACAGATGTAGAGGCAGTGCAAAATTGCCCATGTAATGGTACAAATAATTACAGTCCACTTCTCCTATCACACCATTCTGAATTACTGATTCCACCCATTACACTCAAAAATAACTTTGTAGTCTCAAGGGTTGGAACATAACGTACAACCCTGTCCGTTGCCACAGTTACACTGAAGGACCAAACAATGTTAAAAATCACTGAATAATCCAACTAAAGTGTTATGTTTTTCTTCTTACAGTCTCTTGTAATCTCAAAATATTGGGTCCAGAATAACCATTATCAAAATGTATTATTTTATTCCCCAAACAAACTTTGCCTATGTTCCAAACTTGCTTAAATATAGACTCCTTAACATGGCTTGAGTAAGCACAAACCACAATATTATGATGAAGGCCAGCTAATAATCCAAAATATGGTGAAAAAAATCCAATAAGCACAGTCCTATTTCATTCAGTTCATCAGAGTTCTAGATCAGTCACTCATTATGTTTAATCAGACTTCTAGATCAGTCACTCATTCCATTTACCACAAAACCCGATCAGGCCAAACCATCCTCCTTCCCTGGTTCTCCAGTGACAACTTAATAACGGAGTATCTAAGGTAGACATCTTTAACTGGAAGCACAACGCCTCTGCATATGTTTCTCCTTTAAAAGCTCTTTTGTACACCATTCAAAATGCACTAAGCATCATAAAGGTATTAAATCACCTAGCATAATATCCACTTCCATATTCTCTCTTTTTTTCTCTTCACAAATCTAAAATGGATAACTTCCCACTACAACAGCTGGGTTGTCAATATGGTGAATGGTATATTGTCCCATGGTCTGTGTAGTGACACCAGACAAAATACCATACTTTAATGGTCTCTTCTGAAAATTCCAACAGTGAAATTTAAAAGTGAAGGAATTAATTTGCTGAGAAACACCATTACTAACAATTTTCTGAAACAAAGCTCATTTTTGGCATAATTCATTTCATCCAACACATCTGTAATGTTGACAGAATTTAAAGTCAGCAGTACAACCGATTACAGTGTTTGTGCTTTAACAACTGTCAAAAGCTGGCAGGGGCTCAGCAGAAGTCAAGTTCCCATCATATACCAGAATCTTTTCATGTTTTACAGACTTCAAACATGTTTAAGCTTATAAGGCAATCTAGGAAGTATTCAACAAAGAAAAGAAAACTAGTTGTTTTTTAAAGATCAGATCCATAGCAATGCAACTTAGAGAAAAATAAAGTATAATGTGATATTGTCAAACAAGGAGAATCAGAAACACATCCCACATGCAACTTCTTCTACCCCATAAAACACAATATACCCCCCCTACCTTCCCTTCTATCTCCTCAGTACATAATCACCATCTCCCAAATCGCCCTCAAGACAAAAACCTGCTTAAAATCAATAAACCAAAAAATGAATGGGGCAAAGTTTATACTCACACTGCATACCCAAACTATGAAACTCTATCCCAAATTCAATTAGAACTACATGTAGCCTCCATGTATTTTGTCTTCTCTCAAAGAATTTCTCACTATTTTATGGCTATGCCCATGCGCCTCACCTGTATAACCTAAATCAACAAATACTTTAGATTCTTACTAACCTAACCTCTTATCATACTATCTATCTATCCCCTTCAACACCTGCCCTCTCCCCATTCTTAGGGTGGACGTGTATCTTTTTATTTTGATTTTCTACCAGACTATACTTATAATACTTTTGTATACACTGATCGTCATATTCAATTGCCATTTTTTTTTATTTTTATATCACTGGTGTGTACTCATACCTTATCATATCCTACGTATTCCACTACCAAAATGTACGTATATATGCTTTTTTATGTTTTAACTCTTTGGAGATTTTCTCCCCAGGACTCCCCTGAAAATGGGCATTTATTACCCAGCTGGACTTCCCAGGTAAACAGATGCAATACATAACTGGTTAGTATGGCTAATCAGAATTCCTTGAGATATTAAACGCATGCTCAAAAGAACTGTAGTAAACGTTTTTATAAGTTCTCATCCACTTGTCATATAAACCGTTTTCTATCACAGTCAGCAGGACATGCGACTAAAAACCACATCACCCTTGAGAAATTATTTATCAGTAAACAGCATACAACACTACTAATCACCCAAAACAGCTTCTGTTATAAGTGATCTGACAAGAGAAAGAGAGAAAAATAATTATAGGTAAACCTTAATTAAAACATTGCCTTTATCTTACTAATGCAGAAGAAAAAATGCTTCTAAAACTTCACAAACTTCTGTGTACTGCTTGGCTGCCCAATATCTGGCTGACGGAACTGAATCGTTTCTTCTGCAAGGGGCTCTTGGAGCTGGATTACACCAGCACGCCTGACAACTACTGGCCAAATATACTGCTACTACAGAAAATTCAGAGCCAGCACTTCCAGGGCAGTTACACAGGTACAGTCTGAAAGGACAAGGACAAAGTAATAAATATCTTAGCATCCTGAGGA
Source organism: Protopterus annectens (assembly GCF_019279795.1). Lineage (NCBI taxonomy): Eukaryota > Metazoa > Chordata > Ceratodontiformes > Protopteridae > Protopterus > Protopterus annectens. The sequence goes on from NC_056747.1 coordinate 1,335,975,010, forward strand.
CAATGGTGGGTTCACCTAAGTTGGAGTGTGGGGGGAGGGGCATACATGACAAGCATTAATTTAACCCTGAAAGTGAATGCTCAATCAGATGACAGTAGAATGCCATTGTACCAAGGGGCGGATGAAGGGAAAGCGGTGCATGCGTGTGTACACATGCACACAAACAGGAAGGCATGTGCATAAACAAATAATGAGAAGCTGGATGGAACAGACAAAATAAAAAGCCTCATTAGGCTTTATGCCGCATTCCAGCACTGGCAAAAAATACACAAAATCATACTCAGGAGGCATAAAAACCTTCAAAAGCATCCGAGACCTCCAAAGCAGACACCCAAACAACCTGCACTTCCCGTCTCAAACCAGACAACACATAAATCACAGCTCTGAAGGCAAAAATAACATACCTAACACACTAGTAATAGGTGACTCTATGGTCAGGCACACTGACGTCCCACTCACTAGGCTGGATAAGCAGGTTACTGTTAGCTGCCTGTCGGGAGCCAGAATCCGCCACATAACACAAGCACTCAGGTCACTCCAGAACAAGTACAAATATGACTCTGTCATTGTTCATGTTGGTGTGAATGACCTGAGACGTACCTTCCTGGACTACATGAAAAGAGACATGGAAAAGCTCTCTGATCATGTAGCCCAGGCTGGTATGACCCTGACCCTGAGTAGCATCCTGCCCTCACCAAGAATGATACCTCAGTATAAAGAAAAAATTATCAATTTCAACAATTGGCTAAGCTTCTGGTGTCATTCAAAGGGGATCCAGTGTCTGTCAGCCTGGGATGACATGCTCGACAAGCTGCGTTGCTTCACAAGAGATTGCTTGCACCTGTCACTCATAGGCTTTCGAATACTGGCCAAGGCTCTTGCTGTCCCCATACTGCCTTTTATAGGCAAGGCTCAAAAGTCAAACCCACCTCCATAAACAGTACAATTAACAAAAAACTGAGGGTTATGCTACTCAGCACCAGGAGTTTAAATCTCAAAATGTACGTGCCCGAAGAACTCCTCAGTATGGAGAACGTTGACATCTATGCAGTAACTGAAACCTGGTTCAAGGCTCCAGAGAGCACCCCAGCACTACTGGGCTACAACTCATACCACACGTTTTGGCCACAGAACACGGACCGAAACACAAAATGAGGGGGTGTATCCATATTCATCAAGGATACCTACACCTCCAGGTTAGTGGCGCAGCATGATACCTCTGAGATCATCCATGTGCAACTAACATCGGGCAAATCTGCAATGCAAATTGTGGCCTGATACAGATCACCCTCCATGAACCGACGTGGACCACCACTCCACCTTTCTAGAGACAGTGGAAAACATGAAGGTCCTACCAAACACCCTGATATTGGGCGATTTCAATTACCCTACCATTCACTGGGAAAACTACTAGAGTACAAATTCCCAGGCCCAGCGCTTCCTGGAATTCATCAACTCAAACGCCTGGATCAGCTGGTAAACTCCCCTACCAGAGGTGAAAACATATTGGACCTGGTCATCACCAACATGGGTGACAGGTGTTCCACAACGGAGGTCAACCCGTCACTGGTTAGATCAGACCATAAACTAATCACTCTGGATGTCCACACCCCACCACCACCCCCAACTAAGGAAACCACAGCAAAAAACTTTTGTAAAGCAAACTTCACCTTACTTAAGACAGAGGTGGTACGTTTTACAGCCCCAACGCTAAAGGATAATGATGCCAAAGATGCAGAAACCTTTACAAATGCACTCTATGAGCACCTACAAGGATGCATGGATCATGCCATCCCTAGCAAAACCAAGACTCACTCCCCTAAGAGAAGGAAACCAGTTTGGTGGACCCCTGCAATAACCAGGCTATACAATAGAAGGAGGAAACAAGTTCAGAAAAAAAAGCAAATCCCAAGAAGGAAAGACATCCCTGATCAGTATCAGTAAGAAAATGAGGTCCCTCATGAAATCATCCAAGGCTAACTTTGAAAGAAAAATAGCCAAGGATTCAAAAGATAACCACAAAACCTTCTTTAGCTATGTTAAAAATCTAAGTGGCAACTCGCAGATATGCACTGAACTAGTGCAAAACAGCACAAAATATACTGAACCTACTGATATTGCCAATATCCTGGCAAATAGACTCAGTGCAAAATTCACCCCCCTCTCACCTCCAAAAGGGCCCACAACAATACCGGAAAAGTGTAGTGTCCCAAAAATCAAAGACGAACAGGTGAAAACAGCCCTTTCAAAAGCCAAAAACATAGAGTCAATGGGACCAGATGGTGTCCCAGGCTGCGTCTTGCACGAACTACAGAACAAACTAACCCCCCACCTAAACAAACTGTTCAACCTCAGCCTCTCCACAGGCTATGTGCCCATAGAATGGCACACAGCAATGGTTATTCCGCTCCACAAAAGAGGGGCCACAACTGACCCTGGTAACTACTGCCCCCTAAGCCTGACTAGCCTGGTCTGCAAGGCTATGGAGCGCATCATCAATGAACTCCTTAACAAAGACATTGGGAACCTCCAAACACTTGATCCGACCCAATTCGGCTTTGTTAAGGGCAGATCATGCCTACTAAACCTGGCTGACTTCTTCGAGACAGTCACCAAGGCCATAGATGAGGGAAAGGTGGTTCACACAGCCTACATTGACCTCACCAAGGCTTTTGACACCATTCCCCACTCTGGTATTACAGAAAAACTCACCAGCCTGAACATAAACCCCTACGTCACGAGATGGGTTGCCAACCGGCTTACAGACAGAACTCACACAGTAAGAATAGCGGGCTCCAGGTCCAACTCTAAACCAGTCACAAGTGGTGTCCCACAAGGCTCTGTCCTGGGACCCCTACTGTTCAGCATATACTTCTCAGAAGTACAAGCAAACACAGGAGGACTATGGCTAACCAAGTTCGCCGATGACTGCAAACTGGGAGCCATAATTGACTCTCTTACCGAGACGGACACCTCGTGTCAAAGTCTTGGCCTCAAGCTAAATGCCAAAAAATGCATAGTCATCCTGTCTGGGAAAAACAGAGCACCCACAAATTACCACATAGGTGTCAGCCCCCTTAATACAGAAGAGGTAATAAGAGATCTGGGGATCCTGGTAGATAGTAATCTCTCCTTTGACAATCACATTGCCAAAGTAGTTAGGAAATCCTTCTATGTGGCCCATCTAATTACTAAAGGGTTCGATCTAGAAATAAAGAGGTTATAGTGCTCCTCTACACGTCACTTATTAGACCCATCATAGAGTACAATGCCCCATTTGGGATGTACCTCACAAGACACTTCCAACAGCTGGAAAGATCAAAAAAGTACCTCACCAAGCGGATTACTGGTCTCAAACATATGTCCTATGCAGCCCGACTGAAAAAACTCTGGATGTACTCAGTGGCTTATCACTTACTCAGAGGTGATCTCTGCCTGACTTACAAACCCATGTCCAACTCAGAATTGATGGACATGCTCCACCGACAGAAATCCAAGTCACTGCGAGCCACGAACTCTAGTGAGCTAAACCTTGCCACAACAATAAACAGAACATGCTGGTGGGATAGATTCCTGTCACAGAGACTCACCATGCTTTGGAACAAAATTCCAAATTACATCAGGCAGAGCCCCTCACTAACACTCTTCAAGAGAAACCTTGGCGAGTGGATGGGTAACAGAAAAAACACCCCTGGGATCACTTCATTGGCTCTACTTGACAGAGGATCAGTTAATTAATCAATGTGGCGGCGAAAGCCGACACACTCTGGCTAGGCTAATAAATGCCCTTGGACAGATAGCCTAGTACCTACCTATGAACCTATAAACCTATTATATTGTTAACTCATATGTTACTCAGTAAAAAAAAATGCTAAAATAGCACTAGATCATCACAGTAACTGCTGCAAAACAACAGCAAAACTACAAAGCAACAAAGGGATATCATGTAGGATGGGACAGTTACTGATAACTTAAAAAACGGAAAGGAATGTATTAATTAACATATGTTTAGGGTAGGGGGCTGTAAGTAGCATTTGTCACAGAGATGGGTGAAAGCTCCCTATTGGAATGCTGTCATTCAAAATGCTGAGTGACTGAAAAAAAGAGTAAAAAATACAGAAGAGGAGTTAATTAAACACTGCCCTTCTGTAAAATTCTTTTTTGCAGGGAATGTTCATCTTGGGCTTGGTGTATACAAGTCCGGTCTTTTGACCATTCAGTCTGCACGTTTAAGGACTCACTTTAGCAGGTACCGACATTTCAGATGGCTACCGCGGGGGAAACAACACCTAAGAGCAGAGAAATAATTGAAAATGCATGCAGCTGGAGAAATGGCTTAAGTTAACAGAATGTTGGAAAATCATCTTACAGTTATATTAGCAATTACTACACGGCAATCAGATCAAAACACAATAACTACAGGAGTCATGTTTTGGCAAAAACAGAAGTAAAAAAAAAATCCCAGTTTTGTACAACTGATCGAAAGCCACTTTTTCTATTAAACGTCTCTGTAAAGGAATGATCCCTTTTTCAATGAAGCACAATAAGTTTAGATTTCAATACAAAAAAAAAACATGGAGTTTCTAGGGGACAGAACCTCCTTTCTTTGGGAAGTGAGGGCTTTGACCCCAAACAAAACAAAAACATTTGGGATGTGAGCTTGATCTTTGTCCCCTCAGCATTTTTTTTTTCAATTTGTGTGACTCTTCTTTTGAATACTGGTTTTTGTTTGAATGGGGATTTGCAGATATTGTTTTTGGGGTGCCACCTACACCCCAAGTTTTACAACTATTGCACCTCAAAAAACTATTTAGTGCTTAGATAGTTTGGGTTAACTACAGCTCTAAGAAAAACTGCAGTAATTTATACTGGAATGTCTAAAAGCTGTTTGGATATTTATATTGCAAACTGTACTAAGGTAGATTTTTAATGTAATGTGTTATAATCAACTTGGAGAGGCAGTCTGACTCAAATTGTTTGCCATAATGTATTCTTCACTCAGAAAACACTTTCTCTCCAGTTTAGAAATAAAACAAGAAATGCAGAGGGCAAATCTAGACTACTAAATGAAAATACAGCAGACTGGGCACAAATATGATATACAAACCCAAATAAAATAAAAAGACAAGTCAGTATACAAAGAAGTGAAAGTGGTATAAGGTTATAGGTAGTTACTAGGAGTTACTAGGTTTGTATTAGAGACTATTACAGAGCCAAACTCAATTTATGAATTACACCAGTGTACTGTCTGGTAAAATGACATGCACAAAGTTAGAAAGTCCACAAAGAAGGGGTCGAGGAAATCAACCCCCCGGATTGCAGGAAGCAGCTTGTTAACAATGCACGCCTTTAATTCTCTGTGCTAACTGCAGCTCAAAGAGCTCCTGGATTTGAACCAGGGACCTCTTGATCTGCATTCACATCCTACCAATGAGCTATACACTCCACTATTCTAATGCCCTATCACTGGCTATACAGTCCACCAAAGAAAACACAAAATAAATAATGTTTCAAACTTCAAAATAAATCAGTCACTGTGCAGGCCATAAAGAAACTCTACGGATGTGTGCAATCATAAAAAACCTGACAAACGAAATTAAACTCCTCACAAAAAGATTACACTAGCACTTCTCAAGGCCACAGTGCATTCCAAATGACTGTGTATGTGTAGAAATATGAACACAGACATTTTAAAGCTCATAAACACAGTGTATTAGCCAAAGGCCTCAACAGTTTCTATGGCAAAAGAGTAAATAAATAAACCACAGCATAACTTCAGTGCCATTCCTTGTATTAAAGTCCCACTGCTGCCCGTTTAGATGAAATTACGCAATACACTTAACCAATCAGAAAAAAATGTATCGCATCCCAAATGAGAAATTACAGTAAAACAGCAGGAAGAACCAAATGACTTGCATAGTATCATTCTAGGCAAGATTTAAAATCACAGACATCCCATTCAGTCTACATGGGCAGTGGCTTATCTCCAAACACTGCTAAGCTGACAGAAAGAAACAAACAGCATTGAGATGCACAAAGAAAGGATCCATTTGTCATGTTGTCATGACTGCTAGACTGGGTGCTGTCTTGGGACAGAAGAGACTGGCAAGCTTTAGGCAGCAAATGGCAGGACTTTTCTTGGGGAGAGCTTGGGGCAGGAAGGCAACTTTACTTGGCCTTGACAAATGACAACAGAAAGGTACATTCATGGAAGGCAAATGCATACCCCTTACACTGACACTGCACATGTCAAATACTGGTGGCGGGAGAAGTAGAACACACGACACAACAGAAAATAAATTTTAATACTGCAGTTTGATAGCTGCAAAGTTGTCACTTTACAGTCTTTGACCCTAAAGAAAGAATACGTTAGTGGACAATGGACAGGATATGACGGCCACAAGTCATGACAGGGGGACTAAAACAAGATGAGCTATTCTCTAAGGATTACAAGACACATTTGGGCAAGCATTACAAAGAACCTTTCAAAAGCTAATGAACATGATCTGTAATACAAGGTCTCACTGTAACCAGCCTCATTCCATGATTTTCTAAGGAGGCCAACCCCTTTCAGTGTTACTGCTAACTTTATCTTATGCATTTAAACTTTGTTGACAAGGTTAGTCCCACTAGGCCAATGGTATGCACACTGACTAGGGGAAATTCAGTCAGGGTACCAGAGAACTTTGCATACTCTTTTCGATAAATACCACGGGATCTTTGACTTCTCCCTGAGCAACCAGCACCTAATCCAAATAAGGCCTCAGTTTTAACCTGTCATCAAAAGGACTGCACACTGAGGGGTGCAGCATCCATCCCGCCATACTGCACTGCAGCATCAGTACTGGAAAATTAATCCAACTAGCTGACAACTGAAACCCTGCTGACGATTCATGACATTATTTCTAGGGCAGATGACAGGCATACTGAACAAAAAAGAAAAAGCCAAAAAGGAGAACTGATGCTGACTGTTTAAAATTTATTCACAACTCCACGCAATTGAATAAAATGAATATAATAGATATTATTCTAATAGATTATATTCATTTTATTCAATTGCGTGGAGTTGTGAATAAATTTTAAACAGTCAGCATCAGTTCTCCTTTTTGGCTTTTTCTTTTTTGGACTTTGGTATATTGGAGGAAGTTGGCCGTTTGATTTATTTTTAGGCATACTGAACAGCCATCATTCTACAGCAGGGAATTAATGAAGGAGGAGAGCTGAAGAAGCGTACATTCATAACTATTTTTTTCAGCAAGGTGACATTTATTGCTGCTTGTTAAACCTGTGGCTTAAAATGAACGGAGAAAAAAAATACAAGCAGAAAACAGCTAACTACAAAGATAACTTTGTCCTTTGTATTCTGCTTGCATGTTTCTGTTTGAATCTGTTTTTTTTTTTTCTTTTTAAACACAGTAGTCCTAGATGCCAGTACAACAGCAGCAGTTGCCAATATTAGCTGCTGCGAAACAGACAAGCGCACAAATTTCACAACTACCAAGAAGTATGTGTGTTCATCTACTGTACAGCAGCCACACCAAGGAAAAAAAAGATATCAACGTGTGTGTGTGTGTGTGTGTGTGTGTGTGTGTGTGTGTGTGTGTGTGTGTGTGTTGTGTGTGTGCACCTATGGTTTGCCATGTTCAAGTCTGACCACACAGCAATAAAATACATTACTGTGGCTATTACTTGCGCATTAATTCACTTCTTTGGTCACAAACGTCTGAGATATACACAAGGCAATAAAGTGGTTGGAGCTGGTGGTGTGTGTGTGTGTGTGTGTTTCAATGTTGTATGTGACTTTCTGTGCATATGTGTATATGCCTGTGCATGGGTGCATTCATTTAACTTTTATGTTTTGTCTGCAAAATCTTTCTACCAACCACAAAGTACACTATATCAACTTTCATATTATGCAGAGGAACTACATACATCCACATATATGCATACATATACATACATACATAACATA
>NC_056747.1:1335987981-1336130481 GCF_019279795.1 Protopterus annectens
CCCTACTTAAATATTCCTACATAGAGATTGCACTACAGCGGGGGACAGGGAAATCATCCGGTTTGCGCTATATGCGTAAGCACAAATCAGAAGTTTTCCCTGTCCTCCACTATAGTGCGGTCACGGAGCATTTAGATTTAGCTGCAAGGATGCAGGGGGACCTTGTACCTTGCAAAAAGGTAAGTCAACTCTTTTTTTTTCTAAGCTCTAAACTTCCCATTCACAATTTCGAGTGAATGGAAGTTTGAGATTCTGGGCTCGAGCTTATGGGTTTCGAGCTTCCATTCATTCGATCTTGTGAAGGGGAACCATACATATATATATTTATATGTCTATGTATATATATATATATATATATATATATATATATATATATATATATGGGTCTACTTCAGAATGCCGACCATTCAGAATGCATGCTTTCATATGGCAGAGACCATATGATCGACATTCCGAAAGACTGACATCCTGAAACAGCAGCATTTACCCACCTGTAAACACAGTAAAACTGTGTTATGCAGGGGGGGCAAGCCCCGCTGCACCCCTCACACCTCTTGCCATTCTTAAATATTCTCACTCCGAGATCACACTACACTGCAGGTCCTCCCAGCCTCGCACCGTAGTGGGATCTCCGCTATCATTTGTCACCCTTTCAAACATTTGCTCATATGGTGTTGGCCATATGAGTTTCGAACATTTGAAAGTTTGAACAAATGAAGGGCTCCCATAAATATATATATATTACACACATACACACACACACACACACACACACACACACACACACACACACACACACACACACACACACACACACAATTCTTCCAGGCTGCTTAGTCCCTTATCCATTATCTCATAATGTTTACCCCCTTTTTTTTTTCCCCTCACCATGAAAGAATTCACCAATACATAATGGCCCTAGAGTGACTGATTTGCATGTTTTGGAGCAGTGTTTTCCTTTTGGTATCCAGGATTGTAGCAAGTGGTCAGTTTTTAACAAGTGAAATAATGTACATGGATTTCTTCTATTTTTTAATCAAGCTGCTGCATTCTGACAACTTTTTCTTGAGTACTTTAGGCCATCCACAGTCAAGGCAAGAATGCCTGCAGCAAGCAAATCCCATCTACCTACAGGCAGATTTGTTCAAGGTCAAAGACATACATCGAAGCACCACTAGCTAATTCATCAGTTTAACTTATTGTTTAATTTACTGTTACTCCCAATCACTCAGTGATCACCACACTTGCCCTCGAGCTGCCCAAATGGACCATTCCTTTCTTCCCATTTGTTCCTCCTTGTGACAATGGTTGAACAGCAGCAGTGCTGCCATCATCCTGCTTGGAGGATTACATTTTTTTTTCTTATGATGTTACTCATTCCCCTTGTACAGACCTGCTATATCCCAACGGATGACATGCAATGGGTATACAGCATAAAGGTCAGGGTTGTCTCCTGCTCCCAAGGGATGACATGCAATTGGTATAGGGCATAAAAGCCGAGGTGGTCTCCTGCTGTTAGGAAATATGTCCTATGAAAATGCTTTATCCTCTGAAACCAAGTGCCAGCAGTAATCCACTATGGACTTTGATGAGGAGATTGCAATCCCAGGGATGCATCCTTCAATTCCCCCCACAATAGGATGAGGTAGGTCCACCTCATGACTCCAGTTTTTCACTTGACCAACTCCTCTACCGTCAGGGCCAAAAATTAAACATGGGCTGGCTAGGTCGTAGTCAGGGCTTTATCCCTGCATTTAACTTTCAAGAAAAAGAAAGAACTCAGTGAAAGGCCTAAGGAGAAATGCAGTTCCACTTCTAATTCCCCTGGAATCTCCACGGGATCAGTCTCTTTCCTTAAAAATAAGACAGCTCATAAAATTTCTAAGCTCTTAAAGTTCTAAGAAATCTCTGTCTAAGAAAAAACAAAACAAAAAAACATGGTGCGGTCTAAGTTGCTAACATTGCAAACCCCAACATACTTGCAAATGAAGGCACTTTATGGCAGGTAAAGTTCTCAACATTATGGCTCAGTTGACTTTTTTATTTGTTCCAGTGTCTTTCATCCAAGTGTTTCCTTCAAATAACCACTAAAGGGAACACTCAGCTCCTCAGTTACCTGGACCAGCCTACACAGGCCATTAAATGACTAGATCACAAGATGTCTTCAGGACTTCAACACAGGCAAAATGCCACTCTCAGTCAGGAATGTTATGGTTTCCTATCAGCTAATTAATCATCATCAGGAGTCAAGATGCTTACGGTGCTTATTATCTCCAGACCATTGCATTCTTCTGCTAACTTGGTGTTACTGAAGGCCTTCTATTACAGAGCTAAGTTTGAAGAAAGCAAACCGGTTTGACTTAAAAAGATGTTTCATGCCTCCCTCCTTTTGCCAGATCTGCTATTACGTGTGGTTTCATACAACCTTGCAGTTTGCCTCCTTCCTGCTCTGCAGTGGCTTCCTCTAACTGCATACTGTAAGGTGTTTACTGCACCAGTGCTTATCCCCATACTTGCCTCATGATCATTACAAGACTGCTAGCAACATCGCAGATTTACAGATCACTTCTACTTGTGTCTAAGCTGATGCTGTAACAAATTTTGAAGTACTAGTTTCTCTGTCAGCTTTATTTAAACCATTTACTCTTCCGCATTAGATTCTCAGTCATATACAGCTGCTTGATATACCACACAAGTGGACTTGTACGAATCCAATTCTTACAGGTTCATAAATGGTTACTATGCATGCAGTCCAGGAGACCAGTGAAGAGCCCAGCTCAATTTCCCAATTGCCACAGAACCCTGCCTGGTTAATGGATATATTCGCACAACATGCAGATGGAGACTGAAGGATGCAAACTCTGCACTAAACGGAGTAGCTTATTAACTGCCAAACCCTTTGAATCCCTAAGACATGGAGATCTGCTGGTATAGTACTCCAGTTCTGCCACTTCTATACTGCTTTCAACAAGGCACGTCAACATTATATTAGCTCTTACATTTCATTAAAATATGCAATGTAACCGACCCATGTAATGTTTCTCTTGCGTTATACTTTACAGAGTACAACAAATGTTGCTATACCCAGGTAATTGTTATACCCTTTTCATCTACTACTTTAGTTATCTTATCAACATTTGATTACTGCTTTGCTAAATTCAACATAATTAATTGAATTTTCACATGGTTATGACGCAAACAAGTATTTATTTTCTTGTGTCGACCACGTTCTTCATACTGGGTAAATTTTCACATTTTTCTATTTCTGAAACAGTTTTAACCTGATGTAATCTTTGCTTTTTTGGAGTCTTATTTGCACATAGAGCCTTTCTGTTCTACCTACTTTCCCAGGTCATTCCTGAGAACAGGTAAGCATATTTTGCTTTACACATTTAGTAGAGAAACAAGTTAATAAACAACTACATCCATAATGCCTCTCTTGACATCTGCCAAAGGAATATCTCTGTCATATCTTAGTGATAATGAAAGCATGTCAAATCTTTTCTACTCGGCAAGAACTCTTCAGAAAGTAATGCTGTATCTATCTGTTAGGAATGTGCTCCTGGTCAGAATGGTCTCTATCAAGGCGGTTACTTTAGTCACCAATTTAGAAACACCGATGCATGTCTATGCTGACGTATGAAGATTCAACATTCAGTATAAAGGCACATTTAGACAAGCAGGACTTTATCATGGTTCATTCTGTTTGCATCTATAGTCTTTATGTCCATTATCTGCACAACATTCATTACAGAATGTTTGTTCTCAACTGCTGGGAAAAGGTACAAACACCCCCAAATTTACTGTCTGGGAGCTTTATCATGGTGCTGCATCAACCCCACCCCCATAGCTATGTGCACAATAACTTACAATGAACTCTCACTCAAAGGATGAAGGAGGTCTGATCAGTAGTGAAGCTCAACAGTCAGCAGTGGGCAGAGAAAATCGTTTAAAATACCTTCTGAAATCTTCTGAGCATGTGTTTTCACAAATCTGTTAAAAAAGAAAACTACAAAAATAGCACTAAAAGCACAGAGATTAGTTTATTATTAGAGGTATTGTGCTGATAATATAATAATACAATAATACAAGTGTACATATATACAGTTAATCTGAAGTGCAGGGAGAATGTGTCTAATGAACTGGGCATGATATGAAAAGGACAGAAGGGCATACATTTCTGCTTAATATATAAGGCTGTCACAAAAACAGGGAAGGTAGAAAAGGGAGAGCTTGCAAAAAGTCTTAAGATGCCTAGATGACTGCCCCTTTCAAATGGTTTTCACCTGAGGGGAAAAATGGGCTGATGGAATATTGGAGGGCTGACTCAGGTACAAGGGACAGGGATAAAAATATGTAAACAAATTAAAAGAAAAGCAATATATGCTGATGACAGACAGGTGCCAACAAAACAGAGGAGCTAGAAGAAGCATGACTTTTGTGCCAAGAGGAAGATCTCACCCAACATCTTTATCATATCTGCTAACAGAAAGATTAAAAAAAAAAAACGAAAAAAAAGGGGAGATAAGGAAGAAATGGCTCCCAAGGGGTCTTAACTGTATGGAGAGAAAGGTGCATCCCTGATGACTGGAAAATAAGTATACTAATTCCAGTGTACATAAATAAAACAATAAGAGAGAAGGTCACTGAAAAACTAATCAGTAAAAACAAAATGAAAACCCCACTAGCTGTTGATATGCCTTTATTTGCCTGAAATTGTCCATTAAAATGACGAAACAAATCATGGGCATTCAGAATTGCCAGTTAGCTGAAACACCTGATGTTCATAAGGGTCATTTGCATATATCCCATGTGCCTCTGATACAAGAGGTTTGGGGAGGTCACTCAGTGGAAGTTCTAGCTTTGCTGGAGTTTTCATTTTGTTTTTACTGATTGGTTTTTCCGTGACCTTCTCACTTATTGTTTTAGTTTGTTGTTTGGGATATTTTTGCAGTGACCCTAATGATAATGGACATCAGCTGGGTATAACAGCCCTGTGTTTTTTGTGCTTAGTCAAACACTCTGCTTGTGCTCTCCTTACAAGGTCATAACAAGGCCGAAATATCCATATTCACAATTAGTGGGGTTTGGCTTTATTGGCCTGAAATTGTCCATTAAAATGACAAAACAAGTCATGGGCATTCAGAATTGCCAATTAGCTGAAACACCTGATGTTCATAAGGATCATTTTTATATATCCCATGTGCCTCTGATACAAGAGGTTTGGGAGGTCACTCAATGGAAATTCTAGCTTTGCTGGAATTTTCATTTTGTTTTAAGTGTATATAAATAAAGGAGATATTCACAACTGTGGGCAGTATAGCGGTATCAAACTCCTGTTATACTGCATGAACGTTCTGGATAGGGTGATTAATTAACGAATATGTAGAGTAGTAGAAAGTACAATGACAGATGAGCAGTTCGGATTCAGATCAGGATGCAATACAACTGACCCAATATTTGCAGTGAAACAGATAGTTGACAATATGCTAGACATAAGGAAAGAGTCCAGTCAAGGTTCCAAGAAAGCAGATTTGGGCAGTCCTGTGGTGGTTCAAAGTCCCAGAAACATTGGCAGAACTGGTATAGACCATGTACAAGGATCCAATGACTCAAGTACGAGCACTGTTTGGTCTCACAGTGGTATTCCCAGTGGGAGTAGGTGTTCACAAGGGTCTAGCTCTGAACCCACTGCTGTTCATACTTGTGATGGTTTACATTAGCAAGCAGTTCAGAGGGGAAAGATCAGCAAAGTTATTGTATGCAGAATGTGGCATTACAGGCAGACTCTTAGGAACAACTTCAGCAAAGGATAGGGGAATGGAATGCAAAACCGAAGGCGCAGGGGATGAAACTGAGTACCAATAAGACAGTTGTAATTGCAGCAAAGGGTGGAGTTCAGAAGAAGCTGAGAATTGCGATAGAAGATAGAAGGGAAAATAGTGGAGCAGGTTAATATCTTCAAGTACTTGGGAGGGATGGTTGAGGAGAAGGGAAGTCTGAATGAAGAGGTCAAAGCTAGACTCAGTGGGGCTGCAGCCTACTAGCACAGAGCATCAGGTGTAGTATATGTCCGAAGGATGCCAAAGAAGCTGAAATGTAAGGTGTACAAAATAGTGGTGCAATCAGTTCTACTGTGTGGTACAGAAACCTGGGGAGTAAAGGCAGAACAATTGAGGAAGCTAGAGGTGATGGAGATTAAGTACCTGAGATGAGTGTCAAGATGCACACTGTGGGCCACATGAAGAAATGAGGAGATAACAGCAGAAGCCAAAGTAGCTCCAACTGCAGAAAAGGTCAAAGACAACAGATTACTGTTGTTCAGGTACATGTACAGAAAAGCAGAAAACAATCTGGGTACATGTACAGAAAAGTAGAAAATCTGGCGAAGATGATTTGGGACAGACTAGAACAACAAAAGAGTAAACAAGGGCATCCGGCTAATAGATGAATGGATTGTGTGAAGGAAGACCTGCAACAGTCTGAGTCATGAGTATCGAAGTAGGAAGAATAATGGCATTGAATTGACAGATGGTGACAGTTGCCATGACACCCCGACCCCAGGTAGAAAATGGGAAAAAAAGGGGGGTTGATAAAGATAATAATCGCATTGAAAGGGCATTTCACAACAGATCAATGCCTGTAACTATGACATCCTACAAGGCTGTGCTAACAAACACCAGGATAACCATCTTTCCCAGAATCTAACTTCAAAACCACTAAACCAGTGAGCCCAAAAGAAGAATAAACATGTCTGCTATTCATAAAGATCAGATGAATATGGTATGTGCCAGTAAACTTTCAGTGACTGCCAACAAAAACGCCAAATTTAATGAATGGATTTGAATCTGCAAAGTAAAGTGGGAGTGGTACAAAGCCCCACACACACACTCATGCAAGTGGGGGCTTCAATTTTTGCACTCATTTGTGTGATGACAGTATGGGGAACAGTGTTGAATGCCTTGGCCAGGTAAAGATACACCACATAGATTACATGGCCACCATCTCTACCAGCCTCCTGAACACTTTCAAAGATGTTTAATAGAATAAATAGACATGACCTGCCCTTCACAAAGCCATACTGTTGGTGGTCAATTCTAATAAAATTCTTGAGATTGTAATTTCTGAGATCATTTATAATACACTTCAGAATGGCTGAGTAGATAAGACTTATAAAGCTGATAAGTCTGTAATTATTCAAATCAATTGCAAGGACACCCTAATGGAGAGGGATCGCCGCTGCAGTGTGATGCTCATCAGAAATAAAGCCAGCAGCTAAACATCGCTTAAACAATATTAGAAGTGTATGTCTGAAAAGCATGCCTCTCCCTTATGAATTTACCAAATTCTGCTCCCATGGAGAAGTTATTTTTGGTCTTGTTTAGCACTATTAGTAAATGATAATTGGAGAAGTAAAATATTTCATTCTGAATAGAAGTTCAGGGGGTAAAACTGACTAAAAATTTGTTTGCAAGGATACCAGCAATGTCTATTGGGTCAGAAAAGGAGGCATCACTATAAATCAGTTAAGAGCAATGAAGAGTACTTCATTTTTTGAAATAGCTAAAAAAGGATTTATAATTATCTTTGACTTCAGAAGCCAGCCTAACTTCAGGGCGCCCTTACGAGTCCCAACAGCGTTCTTCAGTTTTTGTAATGATTTTGATATTATCCTTGAGAAGAGGGGGTTTTCGTATCTACTAAATAATTTAATGAGTTTCTTTCTTTTGTTGTACAGTTTATTTATGGTGATGGACCACTGCTGCAGTTTTTCAATTTCCTATGATACTTGGTTCTGGTAGGGACTGCTAGCTTGATGCACTTTTCTTAATGGGTCGAGAATTCTTCAGTGAAGCTTGTTATTGTATTAAGGGCTGGGGAGGTGATATATGAATTCTGATATTTTGTCACATAGTAGGCTGAGGTTGCATGTTTGTAATCCTTAAATTCAGTAGGGTTTGCTGAAGCAGCTTTTGGGAGTTTAAAGGAAAAGGTCACAACTTTATGGTCAGACTTCACTGAGGAAGGAGATACCAGAGGAGTAGTTCAGTTTGTTGGCAAAGGGAATGCAGTATTTATTTATTAATTTATTTATTTATTGCATTTGTTAACCAGGAATGTCCACTGGGCCTGAAATGAGCCCATTTTCATTGGAGGCCCAGGGAGAAAAGCTCCACAAAGATAAATACAAAGAGAATATAATCACAGACAGAAAAATATCATACAGTACAATTACATTGCATGAAACTGGTAATAGAAGCAATGGTGCAAGAAAAAATACAATCATTGACATACAGAAATAATGACTGACAGACATATTTCAGTGAAGGTGTTTGTGAATGATATTTACAATGGTGCATTGAATGTATTCAAGTTCACATGAAACTAATATATCTGGTGGTGCATAGCTGAGAGGAGATTAAATACAGAGCAGGGTGTAGTGGCCGGAGAATATGGGTATCTAGGGGATAATTGCTTAGCTAGGTTCTGGATAGTTGTTGTAAAGAAGCTGTTAAAGATATTGGCAATTTCTGCTGGGGGGGTTTTGGTTAGAATCCAAGGAGGTAGAAGTGGAGGACTGTCCTGGACTAAGGAGTTTGTTTATACCTACCCAAAACTTTTTTGGCTTGTTTTGGTGTTTTTCTTGTAGATGACAGTAATAGATTTTCTTGTCTAATGTGGTGGATTTTTTGTTTTATTTCTTAGCTGTCTGTATCTAAGTTGATCCATGGGCTTTTTGTGGTCCTCAAAGTGGCCCAAGCCCTATTTCTAAGTAGCATTTTACATCTGGTTTCTTTTGAGAGTCAAGAAGCAACTTTTGTTTTGGTTCAAATAGTCCGTGCTGGTGCATGGGTGTCAAGGATGGATAGGAATTTGGTATTAAAGTAATTTACTGCTTCTTTAAGAGGTAATTGTTTCAGAACTGACCAACTGCAAGATTTTAGTGCATTTTGGAAATTTGTGCAGTTGAAACTCTTATTGTGCCTTATTGTTTTAAAAATGGACTGGTTGTGATTATCAGCCTTTTGCCTAATTAAATAGGTGAGGAGGTGATCACTTACATCATCAGACTGGGTCCCACTCTTGTATTTGAGGGGAAGGGTGTTAACAAGAATCCAATCCAGAATACTTTATTTATTTTTGGGTTAACTGATCCTAGTGGGGGAGGATATGACCTGTGAAAATTCATAAAGGTTTATGTGGTGAGTGTCGGATTCTGAGGAACACATGTTCCAGTCAATGTTGAAGTCCCCAAGTACAATGGTTTCTTGGGAGTAATTGCTGGATAACCAATGTAGGATACCTTCAAGGGTATTTATGTTATTGCCTGGGGGAATATACACACAGATGAGATTTATACATTTGTTCTTATTAATGTGGAGTTTAGTGATAAGAATTTCAGCATTGCCAAACAGGCATATTTGCAGGGCATTATTGGACACTTCAGGCATGGATTTGTACAGAACAGCTACCTTTCTATTGGGTCGATCAAGCCTTAGGATGTTATAGCCTGGTGGTATAACTTCTATATCTGAAGCAGAAGGTTTTAGCCAGGTTTCAGTAAGACATAGTATGTCTGGGGAAAGAGCATCTACGAGGGCATGTAGGTGTTGAATCTTATTGTTTACACTTCTGATATTTAGGTGACTGATCAAGAGTGAGTTTGGGGGATTGTCTAAGTTTTGTGTAGTAGTGGGACAGTTAGTAAGTGGATGAGGATGGGCCAGGATTTGGGTGGATATCTCCATCCATTGTCAAGTTGCACTGTAATCTGATTGTGAGCTTCCAGATTTTAATTAACAGACATTGGTATTGTTTGGTTTTAGGGTTGGCATATCTTGTTCTAATGGGATGCTGATATCTAGTAAGTAAGGAGTTAGATGGGAGGGGATGTATTAAGTGTTCAAGCTTGTGTGGAGCTATAAAGTGGAGGTTTGGCCTTTTGGGTAGTATAAACCTGGGTATGTATTATATTCATAGGCAGTAAAAAGATATGGGACAAGCAGAAAGAGTAGCAGAGAGTACAGTGGTAGTATTTTAAGTGGTTTCATTGCAAGTAGCATTGGGATTATTGAGGTTGACATTGTCCCCAGTTTAAACTTTTTAAGATAGGATAGAAAGGTTAAGTACTGGAGAGCCTATTGATGACTTGGATATAGCTGATTGGTTGAAGAAAGAGGGGGTGTAGTTGTAGCAGTACATATTTAGCACCACTGGGGGGTGGGTGGAATTTGGGGGCAAGATGGGGTGCGGAGCAAGCCCAAGCGCAGCAAGGGTGAGCAGAGCAGGGCCAAACCAGACCACGAAGTAGTAAGGGTCTGTGTATACTGCGTGACTGCTCTTGAGCTAAAAGTTGTTTTTTTCTTACTTTCTATTAGGTTCCACTCCTCCTTTTTATAACAATTCGTCTAAAGAGTTGTGTTTGTTACGTTTTACAGTTTTATGGCTAAGAGAGTAAATTTCACTTTTATGCCCCTGGTAAGACATTTAGCGTTCAAGAGCTCACACGTAAAGCATTAAGCTTTCTACAGCAGTTTTCCACTGAGGTACTCTTTAATGGGTAGTAAGGGACTTAAGCAAGCCAAATCACGTAATAAAGGTTTTATAAGATATTGACTGGAAGGGAGCTATTAGTGCTTCAGTCCCAGTCCGGCTGTGTAAAATCTAAAATGGTGCCTGCCACAAGTAATATTTATTAACTCTGGGACTGGCTTAAGGTAATAAACAGGGGAGGGGGAAACAAGAGTGTGGGCTGGGAGTTCTTTTGTACTGTCCTTAATGAGTCAAGATCCAGGCAAAGACAAGTTTATGTTTAAGAAAAACAATCAAAATTGACCAAGAACTGCAGTGAAGCTGTACGTCATTTCTTAACAATTTATCAGGGGGAAAAGCAGCATAACCTTCTGATCAGTTACAGATACTATTTGCTAACAGAAGGAAATAAAAGAGACATGGAAGATGAGTGTGTGTGTGTGTGTGTGGGGGGGGGGGGGGCTGCTTACAAGCCAAAGCAGAGTGCTCTCCAGGGGATAATGAATATTAGCTCAAACAGGTAGACACATACACAAAGTTAACTTTAGCTGTTTGTGTCTGCAGACAGTTCAGACCTGAACAGCTCTTTTCATATAACAGTGTATCCACTGGTCGGGTTAAAGATAAAGGTGTCATTGCAGCTGATTACTTAGAGTGGTGTTAGGTTGGAGAGACACTGAGCTCCTCATGGGGCCTGTAGCAGGGTGGTTGTAGTTGTGATGGTTAGAGGTATAGCACTGGGAGGAGAAATCAGGAGAGGAGGTTGTGTTTTGGAACAGGAGCATAGCCATTTAGAGGAGAGATGCAGTTTGAGGGATTTTTTTAAAGGAGGTCAGGTTGCTGATTGCTCTGAGTGATGGGGGAAGATTATTCCATGCCTTAGAGATACAGTAGGAATACAACATTTGGCCGGCTGAGAGATTGGGTTTCTCTACTGACAGTAACATTTTATTTTCGGAACTAAGGAGCCGGTTCGGATGGTACATGGTCAGTATGGAAGAGAGGGAAGGGCAAGTTTCTGGGTGGTAGATGAGCTTGTGGGCTGTAGTTAATTGCAAGAAATGTGAGATAGTGTTGGGATTCTAGCCAATTTAGTTGATGCAAAGCGGAAAAGTGATGGTTAGAATATTTAGCATTTGTGGCAAATTTGGCGACTTTGTTATAACAAGAGTCTAATTTTGTTAGCAAGGAGGACTGTAGATTTGTGAGGATAGGAATGCTGTTTAGATGTATTGGAAGCAGGAAGGATGAGACTAAAGCCTTTTTTGTGGTGAGACTGAGAAAATAGTTGTGCCTATACAGGGCACCTAGTTCCTGATGTTTTTTTTTTCATGTTACTGTAGATGTGAAGATCGAATGTTAATTTATCAATGATGACTCCTAGTAACTTGGTGCTGGGGACAACTTCAGTAATGGTGTTATTTTGGGAGTGAATGGTGACTTGTCAGAGTTGGATTTTGTGGGGGTAAATATTAAAAGTTCTGTTTTATTGGGGTTGAGAGTGAGATGGTTCTGTGACATCCAGGTTTCATTGGAAGTAAATGCTTCTTGGGTGAGATGTTGTTGTGTCTAGGCAGATTTAGCAGAGCAGATGACAGCTGAGTCATCTGCATACTGGATGACAGTGCTATGGATGAGAAAGGAAAAAGTTATTGACAAATATGCTGAATAAGAGGGGTCCCAGTATTGATCCCTGGGGGACACCTGTATTTGTGGTTATGAAAGGGGAGGAAGTGTGTAGCCATTTTGTAGATTGCTGTCTGTTACTGAGATAGTTAGTAAACCATTGTAGGGTAGGGGGAAGTAGCCTGAGATTAGTGAGTTTATTAAGCAGGATGGAGTGTGATATAGCGTGAACTGCCTTTGAAAGACCTAGGAATAATGCTGAGACTTGGCATCCAGCATCTCGAGCTCGGTTTACTGTGTCAAGGAAGGAAATAAGGGCAGTGTTAGTACTAAGTCCTGGCCTAAAGCCATGTAGTGCAGTAGTCGAGAAGAAGAGCTTGTAACAGAGACTTGCCAGTACAATAGGTTGCTCTCTCTGTGACTGGCAGAAGGGTGCGACAAAGAAAGGTGTTAAGAGTTCAAATGTAACATGAGGCTAAGGCTTTTTTTTATAGATGGCAAATGTTTAAAAAAAGGTCTGGAAAAAATAATATTTTAATAGCAGGTGTACTTGTCTTTTATGTTAAATATTTGAATGTGCAAGTTATTTCAGCTGGGCTAACATTCTGGTATTATTTTTTTCAGTATGGAATGTTAAATGACAATGTAGGATCTAAGGGCCTGTAGGAAGTGACGAGAAAATACATTACTTAGCAAATATGAGAGAAGTGAAGTAAATTCTGTTAATTTATGGAGCACAAATAGAATTGGCTGTATTTTTAGAAAATCTACTATGAGTTCATATATGTTCATTCAATTCTATATTAAGGTGAAAGTCTTAATTTTGTAATTGTTTCTGAGCTGCTGCTGAGTTTTGTCTTGACCAAAGATGCAGGAAGACACCTTCATTCGAGTAAGGTCAGTAAAAACAGTTGAAGACAGAAGAGTCTATGGGCCCCTTGAAGAACTCGAAGCAAAAAGGCCTTGGTTAGAGACAACTGATCCATTATGCCAATTGAGCTTGTAAGCATTTTATCATTTTTAGAATTCTACAGGGAAGGAAGACACTTATGGTTGCCTTGGAAAAGAAACCAGGGCTTCTTTCATGTTCCAGAAATGCAGATGCTACTTCTCTTTACGATGTTTATTACTCTGACTGCGTCGAGAGAGTGTACCACATGACATGCAGCTTCCTATACGTAGGAAGTGGCATATTTAATGCTTTATACTGTCCTTACAACTCCATCAGCTGCTTTGATTTTCTTTAGTTTCCCATTTGTTAAGAGTAGATGTGCTGGGGGAAGTCAACACTGACTCATTTATTCCATTACTTATATTGTTACAAAAGGAAATACTGCCAGCTCAGCTATCTGGAATTTTGTAAACAGTTATAGGTCATTTGTGAATAGCAACATGATGCATATGCTTGTGTTACAACTGTATTAGAACTGTATGTTATGTGTATATCAAACTGCTGGTACAAAAGAGAGCTTGTAAAGTACCGAGCTAAAATATAACCACAGCATGCCTTACTGGAATAGAACAGGAATGTACCTGCATCATTGTGACTGTCTAGATATATATATTTTAATAATGAAAACAAACACAAGAAGTTAACTTAAGAAGAATAACTGAAATTTAAATTACTTTATGACAGCAAGAGACAGGATGTCTACACTAGGGGGCTCTCTGTGTTGTCTTGAAAGAGAGGTAATTACTAGGCTTGAGATGTGGGAGTGTTTTATTGCTTTATGAATTCCAACAGCTTCACAGCTCTGAGCAAAAGCCTTTGTCTATGTATTTTCACAGGAAGATACTAAATGTTACCTCAATGGTTGTTTTTGAGCCTGGGAACTGAAGTCAGATGACAAGAAATGATGTCATTCTGCAAGTATCCCCGCAGAAATATTTGGGATATTAATTTAAGAACTCTCTGAGAGAGACTGAGCATTTTGTATTTGACCTGACAAGAACATCCACTCACCACATCTGCCTTGTGGCACTGTAAGTAAGTTAACTAGGGTATAGTAATTCTATTAGATTCAGTCAGGAATATAGTGAAGTATAGCGTAGGTGTTTTCTATATTTATTTGAGAATGTCCTGCAATGTTGTTTTAAGTATTTCCTATGATTTTTAACTCTGATGTAACTGTGACTATTTATTGAGTATTATTAAATATATTTAAACCCATCATTGTGGCTGATACTTGTGAGACATATTTAAGTTCTGAGAGTACTTCCATATTTATTTGGTGACACTGTGGGCCACTCCTAATAGCACTGCTCTTGGTCAAACTACCATTTGCATTGATAGTAACATTACACAGTAGGATTGTTCTTTTAAGGGCCTTATAGCAGCTGGTAAGGATGTGGCTGGTGGCAGGGATAATGGGTCTATATTAGATCACTGAGCGCTTAAAAAAGTGAACAGTGATTAATCGACCCTATGTAAGTGACAGCTTACAATTTCGAACTGTCAGAACAGCGATTTTTTTCCTAGGGAAAAAAATTGCTGTTCCAACAACAAAATATAAAACATACTTTAAACATTACATTAAGTGGGGGGGGGGCTTTGCCCACCCGATGTGGGGGGTTGTGCCCCCCACACCACCCTATTAAAATATACCAACTCTGAGACCGCACTACAGTGCCAAAAATGGCCAATTAATGAAGCGGCCAAGCAAATTCTTTCCCAGGGAAAGAATTTGCTTAAAAGCCGGTTCGATATTTTGCCATTTCAGGCTTTTGAGTTCGACCAAGACGCATTCGAAACAATGCATCTTTGGCCTTCTAATAGGGAACTGGGATAACTACCTTATAGTCTGGGCAGAAGGGGCGTAGCTAGTAAACCTGTGCCAGCCTTTCCTAGGTGTGTGTGTGTGTGTGTGTGTGTGTGTGTGTGTGTGTGTGAGTGTTTGTGAGTGTGAGTGTGAGTGTGAGTGTGTGTGTGTGTGTGTGTGTGTCTGTGTGTTTGTGAGTGTGTGTGTGTGTGTGTGTGTGTGTGTGTGTGTGTGTGTGTGTGTGTGTGTGTGTGTCTGTGTGTGTGTGTGTGAATCAAACCTTAGAGTGTATGTGTCTGCTACTTCAGCAGGGACACGAAGCACTGGTTGGACAGAGAGGGTGCTGGAGGTCTTGGCT
This sequence comes from Protopterus annectens, assembly GCF_019279795.1. Taxonomy (NCBI): domain Eukaryota; kingdom Metazoa; phylum Chordata; order Ceratodontiformes; family Protopteridae; genus Protopterus; species Protopterus annectens. The sequence goes on from NC_056747.1 coordinate 1,336,003,258, forward strand.
TGGCCACTCACCTGAGATTTCAACTCTATAGCTTTGCCAGTGGGGAGTCTTACTGGGAATGTGGAAAAAAAAAAGCGAGAAACCAGCCCCATACTGACTGTGATCTCTGTGTGCTCTTAAGGGAAATTGCACTTTACTGTGTGTGTACTTGTCATCCTCCCAATGTACGTCCCCCACTGGTGCTAGTGGTGAGGATTGAGGCTCCTTGATTAATGGGCCAGTGGTGGGGCATCACATATATATTAAACAATTTGAATATTTTACCCTCATTCATCAGGAATCGTAGATCAGAGATTGCTAAACTGATAATAACTATGGCATTCCTTGCCTGGTATAATTTATGGCTGCATCAAAATAACTGTTTCTACACCTCAACAATCGTTTTGATAAGAAATACTACTAGAAGACAAGATTACAGGAAACTGTCTCCTGCTTGTAATCATTTTATTTGTGGTAATGGCACTTCTTCCACATTAAAAGAAATGATCACCCCTCTTATTGACTACAGCACCCCTTCTTCTGGATGTATCAGGAATGGCTTGAAGTGCTGTCCCTTTTCCTGGTTTCCAACATGCTCTTACATGGTTATCTATGCACTGTATCCTGCTCAATTAGGCACCCCCTACACTCCTTGATCTTCTGTACCTTCGCATGACAAACAGTTCCCCCGGTATCAGAACCAGGGACCAAAATCTCCATAATCACATAAATAAAATATGCTGGAGACAAACTTATTAACCAGTGCTGATCAAAACCCTGCAACAAAGTTTCCCTGTAAGTTAGTGTGTCACCTTAGCAGCTTTCAAATAAAATCTGAATGACTGGATGGGTACTCATAAACCAATTCAGGGACTGACACACTTTTCTGTTCTTGAGAAGGGAGGTACTGGCAGAGGTCTTGTGACTCAAATGCCTTTTATTTCCTATGATGTGAGTGAAGGTCTTAGTCTACACTTTCTAAGGCTTTTCTTACATCTAGGAACACAACTTCTGTAAGTGGTGTAGAATCCATAATGCTGCACTAGTACTACAGGCAGAGAGGAAGTGTTACTTATAAAGAAATAACAATGAGTTGTTGCAAATTTCTTTTTACAACTTTAGCTCAAGTTCACACCTTGATAATTGGTCTTAAAGATGGCTTAGCTGGGTGTATGCATTTAAGTCAGGATTTTATAACAGATAACATCAAAGCTATAAAAATTGTTCTGGTGATGAGATGCAGATTACAGACACATCACAGTGACCTTAGGAATTCATGGCAATGTTTTGTAAGCACAGTGGGTGAATATTATCTTTCACCACCTTTACATTGGTAAGACTGTTGTGTTGTTACCTGACGAGCAGCAACACTGGTTGTATATAGTAGCTGACTGTGAATCAGACGCATACAGATTGCTGTTATGCGGGTTCGGGAAGAAATGGCTATGTTTCAAATCCTGTCAGAGGTGTTCAGAGCTGTTTAGAATGACAATTTGTCCTTGAACTATTGTGCTTTTGTGGTTGTAAAAGCAAATAAAGCAGAATGTTTTAGTGGAATGAAAAGTGTGCACTACCTTTTTATAAATATATATAAATTGCCCTACTGCCTGCTGAAAATCAAGTCCTGAGAAAGAAAAAGCACTTTCCTAGGAGGGAGGGGTCTCACTGCGGCATCCAACAGGGGATTCTGCTTTCCTTTGCATGTCCTTTCCAGTCTTACCCCTCCACTCTGGAGGCTGATGTGCACACATTCACAACAGTGATGGTTGCCTACACCTTACCCTGTGCATGTTCATCTTCCTATTTCATGAATGTGTCTATATATACACAATGATATAAAATACATGTGTACATACACACAGGCATATATACATAGCACATTTTCTATACATCTACACATTATATAAATCCATGCATCTTTGTGTGTGTGCACGTTCATGTGTATGGCACGTAGATTTTATATATATATATATATATATATATATATATATATATATAATCACACACATATACATTTTTTTTGTTTTTGTGTATATAACAGTATGCATGCGCAAGCGCGAGAGCGTGTGTGTGTGTGTGTGTGTGTGTGTGTGTGTGTGTGTGTACCTTTACTTACGTAGTCTCCATCATGACTAAGAGTCCAAGAAAAAAAAAAACAAAGACCAGTTCATATATATGGTTAATAAAGAAATTAAAATTAAGTAAAATATTTTAAGTCAAAGGAAGAAGGCACGATTTTTGAAGACTCACCCCTAGAATGTGTTGCAGGAAGACCTACTTAATTACATTCCCAGACCAACCTATGTATAATACTCTGCTTCTGAATGAATATGCTAACACAAGTAGTGCAGGGATGAAACATTTTAGGAAACGCTGTGGGAAACCTCCCTCACCTCCTGTGATTACATCAACTGCTTTCTAACTTATTCTAACTCTTAAGCTTGCATCACTTCAAAGGAAGGATGCAGTTTTTATAAACAAAATAAAAAAAATCCATCTTGCACACATCTTGCAAGGTCTACATAATGCCTTGCTTCTTCTGTGCAAATCCACTTCTCTCAAAGAAAGTTTAGCTGGGTGTATCACTTCCCAAAAATTGGTCAGACTCATCACAGTCAACCATGTAGATGACCTGTGGTGACATTCTTTTAACAGGATCATGTTTCAACCTACATAAAAATACAAGCAGGTGATTTTTTTCTGAACCTGCACCTAAACGAAAGTATACCAACAGGTACGATAATTAAACACCACAATGAAATCAATGCATTGGATTACATAAAATTCTCTGATCAACAGAGAACCTTAACATTGTCTGGCCATGTCAGCTAGTGATGTGATCTTCAGCAGAAATAAATGACTGCTGATGAAAGCAAACAGTTCACCAGTCATACTGGTTTGTAGACCATTTTTCATTTCCCTGAGTTGTTTTAAATCAATGATTCTGGCCATAGTGTTGAACGCTGACAGTAAGGAAAGTTTCAGATTTCACTGCACACCCAGGCAGCACTGTGCTTATCTGAATGCATTGCTATGTTACTGATTCACTTAACAGCTTAACAACTAAAAGTTCACAGTGTACTGCAATAGTGTGACCAGAGAGAGGGACAGAAAAAGTTCTTCACATTCCATAATTTGCATAAAACTAAAAGGCTTGAGTTGGCTACTACCAGGAAAACAAAAGCATTAGTTAAAAATAAGTGAGAAATTCTTGTTTAACAGCCAAAACAGTACTACAGATTATACTAAAGGAAAAACACAGAAACACTGCCGCTCCCAGCCCCCCCCCCCCAAAAAAAAGTCTGATCACATACTTGCATAGAATGTAAGTGATCATTACTTTTTTTAATTTCTTACACTTGAAAATGGTCATGGGGAGGGCTGTTACAATGATGCAATGCTGTTCTTCATTAATTCTGTCTTGGTCTCACAATACAATTTGTATCACCATAACATATGCTAGGTGCAACAGATAAGACGTTTTTTGTTTCTGTACTAAATTACGATGATAGTGCTGTAAGCCACTTGTTAGATTACCTCTGAAAATGGTTTATTTTTCACTAACCTACTTGTAAGTGTCTCAAGTGTAAGCTGTTCAAAGCATTTCCAGGTGCACTTAAAAAAGATTAGTGGGTCAATGAGTAGTTACTAGGCATGCAGTCCAGGAGACCACTAAGGAGCCTACCTAATTTCCCAACTGCTCTGTCTCGTTATGTGACTTGTTCAGAGACATGCAGTAGACAAATGCAGGCTGAAGGAATCAAACCCTGGACTACATGAAGCAGTCCTTTACAAGGGATTTTGTTAGGTATTCAAAGTTCTAGTAACAGAAAGTTTGCACACTGATTAATTAGCTGCCCCAGTACCAAGAACAGTCTCTCTCTGTTCAGTTGGCTAGGACTGATGTCTGGCACTTCATGTACCTGACACGACAGGTTCAAGCAACTTGCAGTACTCAATCCTATCCTGAATATTCTTACAGCAACATGGATAACAGCAGCATTTGTAAAGCCCTAAGCAAGAATGCTTACTAGCTTCTTCATATAGTAATACAGTAACTCAACCCTGTTCTTCAAATGACAACTTGTCCAACAATACATTCACCCACAATATCATCCACAACCTCAAAAACTGCCCAGCAATTTCAACACAAGTCCAACTACAGGTAAACAGCAGGTCCCTTAGGTCTTCTGATAAGCCACTGCTCAAAATTACACAATCTCACAACTACCATGGTGATTCCCTATACTCTAATAAAATAGCTAAGTCCTGGAATGCTCTCCCTCTAAACATACAACTCACTCCCTACAATTCTTCCTTCAAAACAAAGCTAGCTAAAGGAATACCTTATAGATAACTGGCTCTGCCCATGCTGTTCACCGTGATAAACTCAGTTCTCCTATCTTCACTCCTCATGCTTTCCCGCTCAAATTATTTTTTTCTAGTGTCACTACAACAATGATTTACTTTACTCAATGGCAAATTTTTTACACTGTAATTCATGCCTCATAATATTGTGTAACAAATGCACCTATGGTGTACTGCTCTAGATTCATGTTTAAAAAACCTATGGACTAATGTTCTAATTTTTGACACTATTTCCTCTGTATCAATTGTCTAATGTATTATTTGTACTATGTTATTCCATTTATTGTATGTTATTATATTCTTACTCCTGTTCTTAATTTTAATTGTATTAATATATTCGAATTTACTCATATGCATCTTAGTACTGGAGCTTTTCTCTTCGGGTATCCGCTGAAAAAGGGCTACTTGCCCAGTTGGACATTACATGATAATCAAATGTAATAAATAAATAAATACAACAAGCCAGTGTCAGTGGCACAACAGGTACCACACTCAGTTTTGGTGCAGAAATCTGTAGGTTCAATTCCCACATCAGGTAGATCAACTGCTGACAGGTCAGTGCAGCATAAGGGGATAACTGCACTATTCAGTGTGTCGTCCTTTGGATGAGATATTAAACTGAGGGCCCATCTGCTTGAAATGGTGGTAGCACAGATGGACATAAAAGATCTCATGACACTAATTGAAAAGAGTTGAGGAAGTTCCCTGATGCCCTCGCCAAATCTCTACTAGTAGTATGACTACCACCTTGGGTCTCCGATAAAAAGAGGCCACCAGCCTACTGGCACTAACTGGTCTAACAAAGGATATATAAATAAAATAAATAAATAAAAATATTTCACTTTAGTTGTCAAATGGCGTTTTACACACTTTACTGATCAAAGCGAAACAGTTTCAAGATGCAAAATTGTGGGCAATGACTTAAAAAATGTTTGGTCTCGCCATGTGGATAGATCGGGCAAATGCAGTGTTATGCAGGTTAAAATAAATTCCTTTCTGAAGCAACACAAAATATAAACAGGAAAATAAAGCTGGAGGGACCTTTGCGAACTGTGGCAGGAAAAAAAAAATAAAATAGAGAGAGAAAGTTAAGGAATGTCTAGGCTTTTGGCCACTAGTTTACAAGCTGCTGATACTTTATAGTGGACAAATAACATTGCAATAAAGTTAACTACATGTGTAGGTAGAGACTTCCCTTATAAAACATCATCAGCACAATGCTTCTACAAAAATAAGGCAGCAGGACAGTACGCAGGATGATGTATTTAGAGAATGCCAGAGCAATTTTTATGTCCAGTTTTTTAGTTGATCAACCAAATAATCTGCCAGCTTAGCTGCTGAAATTTGTCATAACCAAAAGCCATATGTTCAAATTTTACACGGACCACTAAACTGCAACTGTTTGATAATGATTTTCTTAATTTTTCAGACATCCACACAGCCTTCGTAACTGTTACAAAATTAGAAGTTATGTACTCACCATAACGTTCCATCTGAGTAGGTGTATTCATTTGTCTGCAACCTGTGGGTTATGGATCCGATATCGGATCCGAACCGGCATAGTTTCCAGCTATGGATCCAAGCTCTCAGCTCCTCCCCTCACCCATAATGCCCTGCTCTACCCTCATGACCTCAGATCGAGTTTGCCAAAGCAACAATACCCTCAAAAGGGTAACCAGTAATATGCAGGAAACTGAAAGGCCAGGGGGATAGGAGGGCGGGATGGTTGCAGACAAATGAATACACCTACTCAGATGGAACGTTATGGTGAGTACATAACTTCTAAATCTGAAGTAGGATATTCATTTGTCTGCAACCTGTGGGACAGAGTCCCCAGCTACCTGAATCTTGGGCGGCCATCATGGAAGGATATTCCGGAGCACCGCTGAGCCAAAGGATGCTCTAACCCTGGATGCAAGATCCAACTTATAGTGAGAAATAAATGTATGAGACGAAGCCCATGTAGCTGCTGCACAAATATCATCCAGAGGAATCCTAGCCTTGAAGGCTGCTGAGGTAGATACTGACCGGGTTGAATGGGCATGAACACCCTCCGGTGCGGGCCTTCCTGACGCTTGATAAGCCAATAAAATGCACTGTGAAATCCAGCGGGACAGAGAAACTTTGGAAATTGGCTTGCCCAAATTGAATTTTGCAAAGGAAATAAACAGCTGGTCGGATTGCCTATGACCAGCTGTCCTGTTGAGATAAAATCTTAGTTGCCTGTGAACATCTAGTGAGTGTAGCCTATATTCACCTTTGTTTTCATACTTAGGGAAGAAAACAGGGAGGTTAATAGATTGATTGATGTTTGCTTCAGAAGCGATTTTAGGAAGGAAGGACGGGTTGGTCCTGAGGGAGACACGGTCCGGATAAAAACCAAGTAAGGAGGTTTAGCTGATAAAGCTTGAAGTTCAGAAACTCTCTTGGCTGATGTAATGGCTACCAAAAGGCTGTCTTGTAAGACAAGAATTTGAGGTCCACTGTAGCCGCGGGCTCGAAAGGGGGAGCGGTCAAGGCCTGTAGGACCAGAGAAAGGTCCCAAGGAGGAACTGCTTGCTTAATAGGGGGCCTGAGAAGGAAAGTACCTTTAAGAAAGGTTTTGCACAATTTGGCTGACATAAGAGGATTAGACTCTTGACCAATGTGATAGTGAGAAATTGCCGCCAGTTGAACTTTGACTGTGGAACTGCTGGCACCATCATTAAAGAGAGAGGTTAGAAAATCAAGCACTACGGGGAGAGGAACCGTGAAGGGATCTAGGCCTTGCCGCTCCGCCCACACAGAGAAACGTTTCCATTTGCTTCGGTAAACCTTTCTAGTGGCTGGTTTATGAGCCGCCACCAAAATAGCCTTCACCGGTGAAGAGATACCGGGAGTCCTTATCAAGAGTGGAACTGGAGCAGCCAAGCGGTCAGCTTCAGGCTGTCCAGGTTCGGAGGAGGAATGCAGGATGGATGGGATATCAGATCCGGAATAGGATCTAGAATCCAAGGAGGATTCACAGAGTGAGACCTTAGGAAGGGGAACCAGATCTGTCGAGGCCAGAACGGAGCAATGAGAATCATTCTGCAACCCACCCGAGAGGCTTTCTGAAGAACTTGCAGCATCAGAGGCAAGGGTGGATAGGCATACAGAAGACCGGGTGGCCAAGCATGCACCAGAGCGTCTCTTGGGGTACCTCCGGGAGGAGGTATCAGAGCGAAAAAACTGTCGCACTTGGTGTTTGAGGGAGAGGCAAAGATCGCATGAAGGGTTCCCCACCGTGCGAATATGCTCCGCTACTTGACAATTGAGAGACCACTCGTAAGGGGTCAGAATGGTGCGACTGAGCTTGTCCGCTAGGATGTTGGACCGACCGAATGTGCGTTGCTATGAGAAAGCGATTGGTGGAGATTGCCCATTCCCAAACTCTCATGGCCTCTCGACAAAGAGGGTAAGACCTTGTTCCCCTTGCTTGTTGATGTACCAGACAACAGACATATTGTCCGACTGAATCGCAATTGTTCCCAAGGGAAGAAAGTCCTGAAGTGCTAGCAACGCTAAGAGCACAGCTCTCATCTCTAGAACATTGATATGCAGTAAGGTCTCTGTATCGCTCCACGTGACTTGGGCTGTCCGGCCCAAAGTGCCCCCACCCGAGGCGGAGGCGTCCGTGGTCACCGTGGCGAGAGGGGAGAAGCACAAAATGGGCGACCCTCGTGGAGATCCGGGGAGTGGAGCCACCACAAGAGGGACCGCTTGCAAGCCTTGCTGATCGCTATGGGATGATACATGGGGAGAGCAAGGTAAGACCACTGTACTAAGAGCGTCCACTGTAGAATGCGCATATTGAGCCTGGCAAGAGGAAGAAGAGCTATCGACGAAGCCATGGACCCTAGAGCCCTCAGGACCAACTCCGCTGGAACAGAACATGAATGGAGAATGGCCCGCACCTGGAGCTGCAGATTCAGAATCCTGTCCGCAGTAAGGAAGGCTCGTAAACTCCTTGTGTCTAGTCTGGCCCCTATGAAATCTAAGAGCTGAGTGGGTGCCAGGTTGGACTTTTTTGTATTTATTGTGATGCCCAGAAATGGAGCAAGATGGAGAAAGGAGTCTCGCCGAGAGTAGTAGATGCCTTGTTGGGGCGGTAAGGAGCCAGTCGTCCAGGTAGGGAAAGACCTGCACCCCTGAAGCCTCAGGTGGACCGCTAACACTGCTAGTACTTTGGTAAACACCCTGGGGCTGTGGTGAGACCAAAGGGAAGGACCCGAACTGGTAGTGACTGGCTCCCAGCCGAAGCGGAGAAACCTCCTGAGCGCCTGTCCATTAGGATGTGGTAGCACGTCCTTGAGATCTATCGAGCACATCCAGTGGCATTCTCCCAGAAGGGGAGAATAGATTGTAGAGTGACCATTCGAATTTTTCTTTGGGATCTGCCATATTCAGGTGAGACCTGTCTAGAATTGGTCTTAGTTCCCCGCCTTTTTGGCACTAAAAGAACCTGGAGTAGAACCCTGATCCGATCTGGTCTGGGGGAACGGGCTGGATGGCTCTTTTCTCTAGCAGATGGCCAATTTCTGCTAAAGCGGCCTCCCTTTGACCGGGTGGTACGTCTGGGAGGGACTGCATCTTTGGAAGGTGAAGGAAAGGAATGTGAGAGTCCCTGGATATGATTTGGAGAACCCAGCGGTCCGATGTTATGGACTCCCATGCCGCTAGGTGCCCCGAAAAACGTCCCCCGACTGCCTCCAGAGTAGAGCAGTCGGGCAGCCCTTCAGGGCTGCTGCGGGCCGTTCAGAGAAAGGTTCCCTGGACCCGAAGTTTCTGGGAGCCCCTCTGCCTCTAGGGCGGCGTCCTCCCTGTCCTCCTCTGCCACGGAAGGACTGGTTGTCCGGAGCAGGCTGGGACTGCTGCGACTTCGAACCACATCTTCTTCTGACCCTTTTGGTTCCTAGAATAGGGCCTCTGGGGTGCAGAGAAGCGGATTCCGACGGCAGACAGCGTCTTCCCGTCCTTCTCGCTCTGGGTCAACGTCTCGCGAACGGTCTTGCCAAACAGAGCAGAACCATCAAAGGGGGCGTTCGCAAACGACGCCTTGAAGGGCTCAGAAAAATCGCAGTGGCGGAGCCAGGCCTGACGTCTAGTGACCAGTCCTGTCCCCGCAGCTCTAGCGGCCCTCCGTAGCATGGGAGAGTAGCCGCATAGAAGTATTCGTGACTGACCTTAGAGTGGCCATTTTGGTGGAGTGCAGAGCTCTGTCCTCCTCCGAAATGGACTCAGGGGGGGATGCAGCGTACTCCTTAATAAGGTCTCGCTGCATCCGAATAACGTGTGCCAAATAGTTCAGCGCCCTCACCGAAAAGGTCGCCGAACTGAACATCCGCTTCCCCAAGCGGTCCATCATCCGAGACTCCTTGCTCGGTGGGTGGACTGAGGGACTCTCCTGAGCCAGTTCCTCTTTGTGGCCGCCGCCATCAACATGGCATCTACAGGAGGCCCCTTACTCCAATGGGTCCTGTCAGAAGGCGGGCTAAGGATTTTGTCAGGTCTTTTGGGAATTGGCTCCACGGTGTCCGGTTCCTTCCACGCCCTGGTGGTAATAAGGTCCACCAGGGGGTCGGCAGGGGGGGACACCCAAGAGGTAGACGGGCCCGTTTCGAATGCCTCCAAGAACACGGACTCGTCCGAGGAAGACTTGGGGGCAGACCACCCCCCCCTGATACGGAGCATTTCCATGATGTCTCCGAAGGAGACATCCTCGGGGGGTGACCGTGGGGAGCCTTCCCCTTCCTCCAAGTCCGTGTCTTCAGTGAGAGACTCAGGGGAGTCAATGTGCCTCCTTTTGCACGTATGCTTGCGAGGAGCCTCCTCTGGGGGGCTGTCAGAGGAGTCCTCGCAAGCAGCCATTTGCTCCATAGGAGCAACTTGGGGCACAGAAACGGGCTGTCCCAGGGGCCGGATGGTGGAAGCCTGGCCCAGTGCAGAGGGAGCGCGGGACGGAGCCGAAGCAAGTTCCGGGGGTCCGGAGACCCTCAACAGAGCCCTCTCCACTACATCAAAAGCCGAAGGGGAGCCGACCTCGACCAAAGGATCCGACAATCGGCTCCCCCTCGGATCCGAAGAGTGGATCGGAGCCGGCGCCGAAGCACTCGGATCCGAAGGGACAGTGCGCTCCGACACAGACGGCGCCGAAGGAGCACTGATCCCCCCGGATCCGAAGCTCGGATCCAGGCTCCGAGAGATCGGGTCCGACGCACTCGAGGGCATGGTCGGATCCGGAGTACCCAGTACTATCGGATCCGTCCTCCCCCCGGCTGCTCGGCTCCAGCTGCTCCAACCCCGGAAGCGGGTCGGAGAAGGAGCAATAGGCTTGAAAAGGGTGTTGAGCTCCCGGAGGGGAGGCAAGAGCACTCCCATCTGCATCTGGGCCTGGATGAACCTTCGCATCATCCGGTCCAGATCAGCATCCGAAAGGCTATGGGTAGATCTCGACGAGGCTACCGAGGTAGGCCTGGAATGCCTCCTCGATAGCCTCGCCGGAGATCGGGTCTCCTCCTCCTCAGGACCCGGTGAGAAGCACACAGGTGACCGGAGCCGAGAAGGAGGAGACCGCTCCAACAAGGAAGCCGGGGGAGAAGCCCGCTTGGCAGGCGGGGCCGAAACAGAGGTCTCGGCCCGCCGCTTGTGGTGCTTCTCCCTCCGGTCCTTCTTAGAAGCATCCCTCTCCTGTCCTGAAGCGGGAGTTTGAGTCCCAGGAGCAGGAGGGGGTGCTACAGGGGGAACAGCTGCAGCCGCAGGAGTCCCCGAAGGAGCGGAGGTCGGAGCCGAGTCCGGCGGTAAAAGACCCGCCAGGACCAGCTTGGACCTCCGCTCCCTCAGTGCCCTGGGGTTGAACCCTGCACAAATGGAACAGCCAGATGTGAGGTGTTCAACCCCAAGACACTTAACACACCGAGTGTGGCCATCAGCCGGTGAGAGCTTATGGCCACACTCGGAGCATTTAGAAAAGAATGACTTAGGCTGGTCAGCCATAGTCAAAACTTCCCAAAAGTTACAGAAGTAACTTAACAAAAACTAAAACAAGCACACAGGCCTCACACACACTCTACGTCCAGCGAGGGGAGGGAATAAAAAATACTACTGTAAATAAATTTAAACTAAAAACAGTCAATACACAAAGGGAACCTACAACTTTCACACAAAAAGTTTAAAGAAAGCAAAAAATTTCAATTTTTTTAACAAGAAAATACCACTTAGCTGAGAGCTAAAGAAACCACATCCAGTTACCAGCGCGGCAAACAAGATCTGAGGTCATGAGGGTAGAGCAGGGCATTATGGGTGAGGGGAGGAGCTGAGAGCTTGGATCCATAGCTGGAAACTATGCCGGTTCGGATCCGATATCGGATCCATAACCCACAGGTTGCAGACAAATGAATATCCTACTTCAGATTCAACAATTTCTTCTACTTCCTTTTCTTCTTTCTTTCCAAGTCACCTTCCATAGAACACCCAAGTGCAGCTGTTTTGACATCCACTGAGATTAAACTGTCAGGGTACCCTTCCCAGTCACCTGCCTGGTAACAGTGCCAAGATACTCCAACCTTCACTGAAAACATGACTTGGTAGCTGACATCATAGGCAAACCAGTAATGGGAGTAGTAATATAGCTGCAATTCCACTACCAGCATCTTCCATTTCTTCACTGCATCCTAGAAAGACGTGGATTACAGCACTAAAAATTTAAATAACTTATTACTGTATACCTTACGTAATGCCATCTATCGAGGCTCTCATTTTCTAATAACAGTAGACTGAGTAGGAGTTTTTCCCAATAGGCAACGTTTGTGGTATAGATGTATAAATCCCTGGCTATGGCACAGGTGACCAGAGCTCAACTAGCGGCTTGGGTACCTGAAGGACCTGGATAAAGAAGATGGGAATGAACTGCCACAGCTGGCTCACCCATCCTGGGTGGATGGAGTGGCTCTGGCTCACTACCATGGGTGACACCTAGCAAGAGCACTAGGTGTTTATCCTTTGGAGTGCTGTGCTGGCTGAACTCACACTACTGTACTGCACTTGCACAAAGTAGCCAAGAGGAAACTAGCATGTGAGGCAGATTTCCCCTAGGGAGGCAGTGATCTTGGGCTCAGAGGAGATGCTAAGAGGGAAGTGGTGCTTCCAGTGTGAGACTGTAGGCCATCCCCCAGGACCTGTAAGCTGACCTATTCCCTACTTCCCAACTCTAGCAGGGTATTGGAGGACTTACAGAAATTCATGAACAGGAATTAATGGGTTGTAGTGCCCTTGCCTAGCATAGGAATACCTGGATCTCATTTCCTAGAATGAATAGGGCATCTGAGAGAAAGTAAAGAAGCTTTTGTGCATACTCCTGGGGGAAGGGATGGGAAAGAAATGTTCATTTTCCATTCTCTTCTAGTGCACCAGTTTACTTCTGATTGGGTAATGGACAGTGATGAAAAATAGAGTATTCGCTATTTCATCACTGGGTCCCTAAGCAGATGATAGTTCCTATCTGCCAAAATAAAACAGCAGGCCTCCATTAATATCAGACCCATCACAAGGGGTCCATACTACTACAAGTACCCTCAGTAGCCATTTATCCCCCAACTTGATCCTATCTGCTGTGACCTCATCTGAGACTGTTGCTATCCCTGACTATTTTCTTTAGTGCTGTTCTTATTTCTTCTATGGTGGATGACTCCTCTTCTTGCATCGTAGGTGGTGCCTGGGGCAGTTCAGGTTCTGTGGGGTTTCATTAATTCAGAAGCTGCTGGAAGTACTCTTTTCACCTTTGATTTCCTGTGGATGAGGTTGTTGCATAAGTCACAGCAAAGATCATTTTAAACCAATTTCAGTAAAATGCAATATATTGTGCGACACTGCTCCTGCCAAGCTAGATCAGTGCCTATTTATCTATAATCTAACGGCATCACGAATAGTAACATTTATGCACAGTCTGTATCCACAGCAAGCAATTACAGACACTTTGTTGCTAATGGTACAAAATGGCCACAATAATGTGTTTTATTTCACACAAGCACACAGTATCTATAATGAAGTATTCAAAGTTAATTCAATGCGAATTAGATCTATGAAGTCAGGTTAATGACTGTTTACAGTGAGCAAAATATAGACGGTCAGTCATTTTCAACCTCAGACACCTCTAACTCAGCAATTATAACCACATTCCTGACTGTGCACATCTCAGATATCAGTCTGTAATAAAAGTAAATAAAATGGCCACAGTATGTTTTAACTCTATTTCACACAAACACATAGCAAATAGCCACAGTAAAGCATTCACTTGCTTCACACAAATACACATTAGTCCTGCAAATGCAGAATAATACTTGTTTAACATAAGCAAAGGATAGCAGGGACAGCCACCTTCCCCGCAAAAGAAATCAGGAAAAGATTTCAGATATGCTCTTAAATACTTAGAATACTGCTAGAATAACAAGCTGTGAATTAGTATGTATTTCCTGAAGAATATGAAGTATATAACTCAAATTTTTGTAATTTAGTGAACACAGTCCTCAGCAAATTTAAAGAAAAAAACACACAAATTGTATGAGGGACATGCAAAAAAACTGATGCAAAATCAGAGAAATTACACAAAACCAGGGATGACTTTCAACTTATTTCATACAAATACATATTGGTCTGAGCTTCCACCACTTACAATCCATGGTTGTTTGCAAAATAAAACAAAACAATTTAGATGCTTCTATCTAGACCTTCTTGAGTGATGTGCACCCCAGCCACAGCATTTTACTTTCTGCTGCTGCTTGGGTTTTCATTGCATTCAACTGACTCACTCTAGCATTTAGCATTTCTGGGCTTCCTGCCTACCCACAACTGAGCCAAAAGCCTGAAAAGTATGGCACTTTCCTTAAAGGGTGTTACAGCAGTAGAGCTTTAAGGAAGTCCAAAAACTGCCTCTGGCTGAATTGTGCCCTAGACAACTGCATAATTCACCAGTGTGTTAATTCTACTTATGCTACTGCCTGCCCTTTTTCAATGCGTGCTAAGTCTCCTCAACTTATCCATAAAGAAATGCTTCCTCAGGTCTCCTTTAAAATGCTTGTTCTATGTCAGTTACAACTGTAACCTACCTCTCCCCCCCCTTGTCAATTTATACACCTACATAGTATTCCCAAGGCCATAGCCACTCATACTCCATGCACACAATGGCACACATTTTTTAGAACTTTTGTGCAATGAGATATGTTAAAATTCAAATTAAAAATCCATGGCATACTTACTGTGGCATACTGTCAGAATGTCTTCTTCACCTACTAAGCCTGTCATGTAGCTAATCCTCTGCCACCTTTCACAGTTTACAATATCTTCCTTCTGCATAGACATGATATGCTGAGAGAGTTCACAGCAGGCTCAAATGCAGGTGCACTGTGATCTCGCCATCTCTGGACTCAACACCTTTTACAACATGCCTCACAGCTTCTATTTTTTGTTATGATCATTTTACAGTGCCCACCAAATTTCATCCTAGCAATAACTGAACATTGTAAAGGTTCACTTCAATGGGCCATAGGAAGTTACTAGGCTAATGGCCCTAGAGTCCTTACAAGCCTAGCCAAGTACAACCCCTGTTCCTAAGAATATCAAGGTATTAAGCAGAACTAAGTCAACAACTACTGCCCCTGTCCAAGAGGGACATAGGTGAAACTCCTGGGGTGAATTTGCAATTTCCCATCCAATCATCCAAATTATGCTTAAATATGGTCAGCAAGGGGCTCTGTTTCACCTGAATTGGAAGTTTGTTCCACAGTTCCAGGTAACTTCTGAGAGACATATTTATCTCTCCAGCAAGTTCTGTTGATGCCACATACTAGGTTGAGTTCCCTAAAGTGAGTGCATCTTACACCATTTGATTTATGAATGTGCAGCATTTCCATCAGAGCAGAATCTGAGAGCGCTTTAGATGCAAGGCAGAGGTGAACTCTGTGTAGTCCCGTAGGAGACACAGTACAGTGACAAGTGATTTCAGTGTGTAAATGTATGACATATGCTGAAGACCCTGAATTTTCCTTTTAAGAAACCTTTAAAGTCTTTCCAGTTGCCGTAGGTGCCTGGTAAGGGACATACCACAGGGAGTACTGTACTCTATTATGGCCTGATGAGTGAGGAGTACAGCGGTGGATTATAACCTCTTTTGTTCTGGATGTAATGCCCTTACTTAGGAGGTAGGAGACGTAGAAGGCCTTTCTTACCACTGTGGAGATATGGTTGTCAAAGGAAAGGTTGCCGTCAACCGGTGTGACCAAATCTCTCACCACTGACTGCATGCTTAGGGTGTTGTTATTAAAGTGGTAATCTGCCAGGACGTCACCCTTGCTGAAGAGGATAATAATGCATTTTTTTTGCATTGAGTTATAGCCCATGACTTTGGCACCAGTCGTTTGTCTGTGTAAGCCCCTCTTGCAGGATGTTGACATAATTTGAGGACTTGGTGACAGCACCCAGTTTGCAATCATCAGCAAATGTCAGCCACAGGCCTTTTGTTTTAGCCTGTACATCTGAGAAGTAGATTCTCTTTGCTTGTTTCATGAGGCATTAACAGCCTGCACCATATGTATCACTTAATACTTTTGCACTGAATTTTATCAGCTATTTTTTCTCCTGCTGTTCCTCCATTTCCTTATGTCACTTATTAAATGTATCCTACAATCTAAAAAGGCAATAATTTGGTTTTCTGGTCAGGTACAATTTTTTGCTACAATCCTTTGCTGCATTAAAAACATTAATACTGACTATGGATCCTAGCACCCACTCTGCTGTATTCTGATAGTTAAATGACTTAGCACTTTTAAGAGCACATATCAAATGCAAAAAAAATGGCACATTGTTTAAACTCACCAGCTGTAAGATGTCTTCATCTTTTGGCATTATGCAGAGCTCTAGAACGCTTCCACTGTGAAAAGAGAAGAAAAAAAGGTAAAAATAAATATACAGCTCCATAAACCAAGAAACAAACACTTCTGTGCCAGTTTGTCACTTTACAGACGACATATGTCATTATCCTGATAAAGACAGAAATGGGCACACACATGAAAGTCTCATCTGTACATCACTGGCTATAAGACCTCCTGTTCATTTGAGCAGCTCAGCCACAGATATCACTAATATGTGCAAGGATCTCCCAAATTTTTCTTATACAATGTTTAGTTGCTCCAGAAAATCTGTAACCCCATTTACACTGGTGATGCAATGCAATGCCATTGGCAACAGCAGTGGTTATGTTCACAGCAGTACTGACAGAAGACTGTCCTATACATGAGTTAAACATGCTAACTTCTCCTCCATACCTCCCCATTCTCCTTATCCATTTTCAATCTGCCCCATTAAATTCCCGACTGTCTCTGTGGATTCCATTTCCACCAGCCATTCCAGTACTCCATTGCATGGGTCTACAGTCTCCTCTGTGAAGAAATACTTTTGAAGACTCAAGTAGTAGTCAAGTCCCTACAACCTGTGCCGGTAACCCCACATTCTTCCTCTGACACTTGCTCAGTGACCCCTTCACATCTCTACTACATGGTCTTTTGCACCAATATCATGTCACCCTGTTGCTTATAGTATCAGGTGGCAAATTTGTAAAGTACAGTTGTGTACACAAATGTAGATGTTCAAGTGTATTCACTGTTGCAGCCATCACACTTGGGCTATCTGCCTGCTGGTAGCCCTCAGTCTGCTCGAATAGCAAAGACTTACTATTTTTGCATCAGTTGCTGTTGCTCCAGGATGGACATCAGGGGTATAAAAACAGGCAGCTGATGCCATTACATCAGTTTTCCTTGCCCCAAATGTCAGAAGCCCCCCAATAGGGAGTTAAGTTATGGTGGGGAAAATACCACCAGTAAAAAGTAAACAGCAATACCAATACCCTTGATGGGGTTGAGTAATAGACAGACATGAGATAGAGAGAGACACACAGAGACAAGGGGGCTGGAGGGGGGGGGGGCAGGACTGCAACAGTGAATACACTCGAACATCTACATTTATGGTAATTGTACACAACTGTACTATGTTCTTCGTGTTTCACTGTTGCAGTCATCACATTTGGGTTGATTCCCAAAGCTGAAGAAAGGGTGGAGGTAGTCAAGAAGAGTTGGGGCTGGCTAGTATGCCCTGCAGGACTGCTGTTGCAAAACCCGCCCTGGATTTGGAAAAGATAGGTAGGTGGTAATGCTTGGTGAAGTTGTGTACAGAAGTCCAGGTAGCAGCTTCCAGGATGTCCCTGGTAGAGACTCCCTGAGGAATGCTGTAGAGGTAGAAGTTGTCCTAGTGGAATGTGTTCTGACCCCCTGAAGGGTTGATTTCCCATGGTGCTTGTAGCAGAAATGGATGCAATGTGCTATCCATTTGGAGATTGCTTGTTTTGAAATGGATTTGCCCTTTACCCCTGGTGGCAAAGCTGACTAGTAACTGGTCAGATTTCCTGAAGTGCTTAGTCCTATCAAGGTAGAATCTGAGCTGTCTGTGCACGTCCAAGGAATGCAGGATCCTTTCCCCTTTATTTTGAGAATTAGGGAAGAAGGTTGGCAAATGAATAGATTGGCTCAGAGCCACACTGGACACCACTTTAGGCATAAAGGAAGGGTTAAGTCCTGAGGGAAACCCTGTCGGCATGGAAAATAATGAAGGGTTCCACAGCCATAAGTGCTTGTAGCTCAGAGACTCTTCTAGCTGAAGTGATGGCCAGAAACAAGGCTGTTTTCCAACAGAGGAATTTTAACTCTGCTGACGCTGCAGGCTCAAATGGGGGTAGCGTGACCTTTTCCAGTACAGAGTTAATGTCCCAAGCAGGGGTGGATCTTCTCCTTGGTGGCCTTAAGTTGTCTGCCCCTCTCAGGAACTGTTTGATAAGAGGGTGAGAGAACAGAGGTGGCTTAGTGTTGTAATCAGCCGAAATGGCAAAGGCATTGATCTTAATTTAGGAGACGGATAGGCCTCTGTTGAGTAGGTCTGCTCGGTAATCCAGGATTAGAGGTAAGGAGGGCAGTGCTGTGTCCTCTCCTTTAGAATGAGTCCAGGAACAATACCTTTTCCACTTATCAGCATAGGATTTCTTTGTACTGAGTATTCTGGCTTCAAGAATGACATCCAGTACCTGCTTGCTTAGGCTGGTTACTGGGGGAAAATTTAAGAAATAAGCTAGGCTGCAAGATTCATGATTTGCAGTTGTGGATGCAAGATCTACCCCCCCTGCTGTGTGGAGGGTTGGGATCTGGGATAGGTGCCAGGGTGGCACCGGTGACAGGCTGTGCAGTAGTGGGTACCAGTGCTGGCGTGGCCAGTCTGGGGCAATCAGGACTGTTCTTGGTTTGTCCTGTCTTATTTTGAGTAATATTCTTGAGAGAAGAGGCAGAGGAAGGAATGCATATATTGAGAGGTTTTCCCACTGGAAGGATAGGGCATCCATTTACCACACCCTGCTGTGAGGTGTCCTGGTGCAGAATTTGCTGAGCTTGTGATTGCAGGGGAAGGCAAAGAGGTCCACCTCTGGGGCCCCCCATTTCTGGATTAGAATACTGAAGGTGCTGGGGTCTAATTGCCACTCATGTGGGTCTAAGAGATTTCTGCTTACGTCGTCTGCCAGAGAGTTTTGTTTGCCTGGCAGGAATTGAGCTTCTTATAGATGAATCTGCTTGTCCAAGGCCGTGTCCACAGGGCCATGGCTAGCCTGCAGAGTGGGTAAGAGTGTGTTCCCCCCTGCTTGTTGATGTACCACATAACTGTGCTGTTGTCTATTTTTATCAGCAGGGGTCCTGGTGAGAGTAGTGACCTGAAAGCTGTCAGAGTGTGCTGAACAGCTAGCATCTCTTTTTTGTTGATGTGCAGATGAGATTGACTTGGGCTCCAGTGGCCCTGAATGCACTTGTCATCCAGGTGTGCCCCCCAGGCATAGTCTGATGCATCTGTGGTTAGGGTCTGGGTGGCGTGGGGTTGAGTAAAGGGAAGTCCCTTGTCGTGGTTACATGCTGCCCACCAAAGGAACTCTGTCCTTAGACAAGGTATGATAGGTATGACTGTTTCCAGGTCCTGAGAATGTTGGCACCAAAGACTTTTTAAGTACCACTGAAGTTTTTTCATATGCAGTCTAGCATATGGAATTAGTAGGATGCAAGAGGCCATGAACCCTAGGGCCTGCAGGATTTTCCTTGTGGATAGCTGGGTTCTGGTGGCCATTTGAGCGAAGCAGCCTGTTAGATAGGCTTGTTTTTCTGGAGTAGGGAATGCCATCTGAGATGCTGTGTCCAAGGATGCTTGCTCCCAGGAATACAATCTTTTGACTGGGGACCAGTTTTAATTTCTTTTCATTGATAGTGTACCCCAGGGAGGTTAGAAAGTTCTTTACAAATGTCAGGTGCTGCAAAAGCTGCTCCTGATTGTCTGCCTGAATCAGGCAATCGTCCAAGTATGGGTAAATTAGAACTTTTCTCTGTCTGCAACATGCAATGGCAGGAGCCAAGCACTTTGTGAATACTCTGAGAGAAGTGGATAAGCCAAAGGGAAGTGCAGAGACCTGATAATGCATAGATCCTGCCCTGAAATGTAGGTATTTCCTGCATGAGTCCCTGATAGGAATGTGCATGTCTAGGGTGGCTAACCAGGCATCTTTGGACAGCAAAAGAAGAAGCTGTTGAAGGATCAGCATTTTTGGTACCACCAGGAAGATGTTTAGAGTGGAAAGATCTAGGATTGGGCGCCAAGTGCCCTCTTTTCTGGGTACCAGGAAAAGTCTGGAATGGAACCCTTGAACTATCTGTTCTGCCGAAACAGGCTGAATTGCCCTTATGGAGAGCAGGGATTGAATTTGGTTTTGTGCATCTGCCCACTGGTTTGGAGGAAGGTCTGGGAACCTTTTTGGGGTTGGCAGTGAGTGGAAGTAAAACTTGCTTCCCTGGATACAATGTTGAGGACCCATCGGTCTTTGGTGATGGAGGTGCAGTTTTTTTGCATGATAGGCAAGTTTTCTTCCTAGGAGCACAAGCAGTTGGGCAGAGGTGAGGAGAGGAATAGAGAAGTCATTGTGAATTCTTTCCATAAGGGGGTGGCTTAGCACTTCCCATTTTTGAAGTGGAGGCACTCCATTGCTTAGATCTCTGCATACACTGAGACTGAAGTCTGGGGGTCTGTTTCACCTGGGTCTAGTTTGAGATCACCTTGAGGGGGCTGGAAAGGACCAATGTTTCAAGGGGCAATGTCTACTGAATTTAAGAGGCTGCACTTGCAAGAAATCTTTGACTATCTGCATAAATTTAGCCTTTTCTTCCATCTTTTTTAGAACCTCTTCTGCTTGGGTGTCAAACAGATTGTACTTGTTCAAAGGAGCATCTAATAATTTTGATTTGACATGGTCTGGCAAGGTCTGCTCCTTAAGCCAAGCATGCCTTCTCAGTACAGAACCAGTGACTGCTGCCCTTGAAGATGCTTCCAGGGCATCAAAACCACATTGCAAAGGAGGCTTGCTGACTTGGCTTGCAGAATGCATAAGCTCTTGTAATTCTTTATTTTCTAGACAGTCTGTAAAGGTAGCTGATTTTTGCTTAAGTTCCAAAATATGTTGCTGGTAATTTCAGTATGTGAAACTGGCAATTCAGTGCCCTAATGGCAAGAGTTGCAGTGGTGTATACTTTTTTACCCTATTTGTCTAAAGCTCGAGAATCCCTGTCCGAAGGAGTAGGATTCCTAGCTGTAGCTGCTTTTATACCATTAGGCTCCTGGGAAATGACCTCAGGGTCAGCAGTAGGATTTTTGAAAAGAAATTTGTGAGAGTCAGGGACTCTGTAGTATCTGTCTGGTTTTCTTGGAGCAGGGGTAAGGTATCAGGAGTTAGGCTGGACTCCATAAAGACATCATCCACAACATCCGGAACTGGAGGTATCGCTAAAGGTCTAAGTTGTGGCATATCTAGAAATTCTCAGAGTCTCTTTTTGGACTGAGGATAGTCTTGGCATTCCCAGTGGAAATGCTCTCTTAAAGTATGTAGGGTTTCACCAAAAGAAAAATCCTCTGGAGGGGAAGCAGAGGGAATGGATTCCTCTGCATCTGAATCCTCATAAGCAGATAAAAGCATGTCTTCATATTCAGAAACCTCAGAGTCGTCAGACTTCTGGTCCGTTAAAGCTGCTGGGGACAGGTCTCTTTTTTTTCTTAGCAGAAGAAGGCTGGTTTCCCCTAATCAGCATAATCAGGTCTTCTGCCATTTTAAGCATTTAATGTTGTGGCAAGGAAACAGGTGCTTGAGTTTGAGTCGTCGTTTTTTAGGCGTAGCTCGTACTTTTATCCTTAGAAACTTGGTAGTTTTAGTCAGAACTGAAGATGTGAAAGAAGTCGGTTTGTGCCGAGTTTTGGTAGTGCAAAGAACTTCCTCAGAAGCCGGTGCCTGCACAGCAGCTCCGGACCCATCCAAGGTAGAGACATCTGCAGGTTCCATAATCAAAGAAGAGTCTTGCGGCCAAGGGAGCCCGCAGGATTTTTTGCAGGGGAGTGCCAACCCAAGCCCCGCCCATGCAGCCACACCCCCTCTGCTGCCCCCACCCACGCAGCCCCATCCCACCCCCCCACCCACGCAGCCATTCCAGTGTCCCATTACTTGGCTATTTCTCCCCATTTGTCATAGACACTGTTCAAATCTCTCAGTGTGCATACTGTTTTATGCTTTACTTCTACAAAGATTACAGATATTTGGATTTCATTTACAACTTTTACTTCAAATTTTATAGCACTAACGCTGATAGACATTTATTAAACCTAAACAAAGCAATAGTCTTACAATGAAAAGAGATTTAGCATTAAAACTTCTCTACTTTTGAAACCCACATTCACTGAAACAACATTGAAACCCGCATTCAAAGAAAATGCATCTAGCCAGTGGCAGGGTAAGTTTACCTTTGGGCTGTTTTCAAATCATAGGCTAATTGCACACATTTTTAGAACCATGCAAAAGTTATTTGATTCACCTTCCTGACTGTATTAATTATACTATATAATAATTGAATTATATCCCTTGTATAATACAGCACCACTTGTTAGAGCGTGTTTTAAATTTATAGTTCTGAACATTTTTCCTTTAAGCAATGAAACAAATCATATGAACCAATAATGACAACCTGCCCAATTCAGAAAATTTCAACCACAAAGGGCCACTCACTCTACTCAGACGTCTGTCATACAATCCACCAATATCAATCGATATGCAGAATCTTTGCAGAAGTAAAAGTCATCTGAATAATCCACATTAAAGAGATCTGAAACCAGTGAAGAGGTTGTTGCTAGAAAACAACTTTATATTTCAGTGTTTAATCTACAAATTCAATGCCTGCTGCCCTTGAAGAATAAATTGCCTATGTTATATTAAAAAAAATGGTAAGCTGGTATATTGCAATAGGGAATGGGTGGCAAGCTGAAAAACAAGTTCATAGTTATTGGGCATCTCATCCAAAGGAGGACATTCTCAGGACTGTAGCACTCCACCCCCTTAAAATACAAATCTACATGTTGTGGGAGTAGAACCTATAGCCTTCTGTATCAAGATGCAAGTATGCTACCTGCTGTGCTGCTTTACAAATTCCATACTACAATAGTGATACCATTTGCTAAACAAAAAAAGCTGCACATTTTAAGTAGGTTTAGCATGAGCAGCAGTAAATTTCTCTTCCCTTGAAGCTCATAATTCCTTGAAAATGCAATTGAAAATAAAATTCACATCTAACTAGGGCATTTCACCCTCTCTCACACACACCTCAACCTCTTAGTGCAAGAAATCTGGACAAAGCCTAAAATAAATAGGAGCAGATTATAAATATTGCTGTCATGAACTTAAAACATTGCTAGAATCACTGCAACTGCTTCTGACAAAGTACCTTCTTGATGACACACAGGACAAATATATATTTGTGCAGTTATTCAAACCCAGACTGTTTTTAAAATAAAAAGTCACTTACTACCAATGGACAAATTACACTACCAAAGAAAAAATAAGTAGTAGATCAGTAACTACAAATAGGTCTAATTAAAGAGCTGAATAATATCACCTATGTACTTTCCTCACAGTGCAACTCAGCTTCTTAACTACCACAGTTTGTGCCAAACCTGAAGCGCTGAGAGCAAAACAGAATAATGGAATCACTGGAGATAATTGAAAATAGCAGTTTAGAACATTAATTTGCTGAAATATTATGAAAACAACATGAGCTGCAGAATTTCTTGGGAAGAAATTGAAATGCAAAGTAACATTGGTCACTTAAACATTTCATTTACAGCCCCATGGGTGCTTTATGTAATGAAATAAGTACTTTGACTGCAATTTCATAACTTACACTTTTAGATACCTACTGTACCACAATGTATACTATGTGGCCTAGTATACATCAAATGCAGTTTTTTTTTTCAAATAAGGAATAAAATGTATTGTTTGAAAAGTAATGTATTTCTACAATCACCTGCAGATATATTTTACAGGACTTCATATAAATGGATGCATGTATTTCAGAACTCTTACATTAACCTTTATAAAAATTTGTAAAGTAAAGTTATATGTTTATGAACTTTAACTAAGAGCAACCATATGAATTTATTGGTGTGTGTGTGTGTGTGTGTGTGTGTGTGTGTGTGTGTGTGTGTGTTCAGGATGAGTAGTGAAACCATATGAAATCAAGTTCCTTATTCCTACTAGTATCATGCTAAATTCAGTTAGTAAATATTTAACATTTAGTCCAGTTAATATTTTATTTCAATGAAAATTTTTTGTTTTTCAAGAGAATACAATTTGCTCCACTATTACAGTTGGTTGTGAACCTTCAAATAATATATTATGCTCTAGATCTCAAGACTAAATCCACAGAAGTTTCCTTTATTTGAATGATTTAATTAATTGTACATGGATTTTCAGTTGCCAAATATTTTGCAAACATAATAACCTAATTATTAAGGTATACATTAAGGTTGAGAAATTTTGATAAAAACCCCAATGATATAATGTTCAATGTTTTTAAAATAAGCATAACTATTTGTAATTAACTAATTAATAATAATTTTAATACAGTTCTTAGTAATTATTTTCTTGACGTTTTTAGACTATTAAAAGTTTGCTTGCAATCTACATTACCTTATAAGCATGATTTATATGCAGGTGTTTGTCAAATATTTGCTGATTCATTCCTTTTTACTCTTAATTTGGACTTATTTTTGATTTAACAAGACGTACCATTTCTTGTCTACATGTATAAAATATTTATCCTGATTTGCAGTGATTACAAAACAAGAACTATTTTCCATTTCACACATTCCAACATGCAACAAAAGGGAGTGTATAGATAGCCACAGAAGAATCAACGTTTCTGTATGGATTCTGGCTGTAATCCGCGACTGTTAATGGCACGTCCCAAGTCGTTTTTGTCTTAGTTTTCAATGCAGTACTTAAGCCAACAACGATGGACAAGAAAATAACACGTATTAAGCAGAAATAATGTGAATCTTCTATTAAACAGAAATAAGATGACTTTTTGTTTTAAGTAGGAAATACTTTTGCTTATTTGGCTCATTCAAAACTTTTAGTTATGTACTCACCACAACTTCAGATGTTTGGGATCCATCTCGCCTACATTCTGAATGATGGGTTCGGAGCCGATCCCTCGGCTCCGACTCGGCACGCTTATGCCAAAGAGCGAAGTCTCTTACTGGCTGAGCTTACCATATCCCAGGATGCACCACTACCAGTCCCCCAGATCTAGTTTGTCCGCATACATGCACACATGCATACCCTGCTTATATAACATCGTCAGATGAAACAAGATAAAACAGTAGAACTCAAAACCGTTCAATCTCTTCTGATCTCCAAGGCAGGGGAAGGAGGGTGGGTATTAGGAATGTGGCGAGATGGATCCCAAACATCTGAAGTTATGGTGAGTACATAACTAAAAGATGTTATGTGATCCTATCTCGCCTACATTCTGAATGATGGGACAGCGTCCTAGCACCTGAATCCTGGGTGGCTCACTGGAAAACACTCCTGAGTACCGTGGAACCAAATGAAGCTCGTCCTTTAGATGCCACATCCAATTTGTAGTGGGAAATGAAAGTGTGCGGATTGGACCAAGTAGCCGCAGCACAGATTTCGATATAGCGAGCTTGGAATGAAAAGCTATAGAAGTAGCCATAGCTCTGGTAGAATGAGCCTTGATAGATGTTGTAAGTTGCTTATTCGAAGAATAAGCCTGAGTTATGCAATCTCTGATCCATTTTGAGATAGTAGCTTTTGTGATGGTTTGGCCCAGTTTATTATCTGAGAAGGACACAAACAACTGGTCTGACTTACGAAGTTGCTGAGTCCTGTCTAAATAGAAGCGTAATTGCCTGTGAACATCCAATTTATGAAGAGTGTATTCTGCTTCATTGGAGAATTTTGGGAAGAAAACCGGTAGCTCTAGAGATTGTTGGAGGCAGAAACTAGAACAGACCTTTGGGACAAAGGATGGATTAGGCCTAAGTGATACTCTATCCTTGTGGAAAATCAAGTACGGTGGCTTAATAGACAGGGCTTGAAGCTCTGAAACTCTTCTTGCAAGTAATTGCAACTAAGAAGGCAGTTTTCCAAGACAGATATTTTAACTCGCATGTAGCAGCCGGTTCGAAAGGGGAGATGTTAATGCGTGAAGCACCAAATCAAGATCCACGGAGGTGCAGGATGAAAAATTGGTGGTCTTAATAGGCTCGCACCTTTAATGAAAGTTTTGCATAGTCTGCTGCTCATCAAAGGAGGATCCATGGATTCGTGGAATTTAGAGATAGCCGCTAGTTGGACTTTAATAGTTGAGACAGAAGATCCCTGATTAAACAGGGATGTTAAAAATTTCAAGACCTCTGGGACAGGAGCAGTGATAGGGTCTAAGCCCTTGAGTTGAGCCCAGATAGCAAACCTCTTCCACTTACTAAGGTACAATTTGTTAGTGGTGGGTTTGTGGGCCGAAGATAAAATGTGAACAACTTCTGGGTCTAGTGTGTGCCTTCTAACTAAAGTCGGAAGTGGAGGAGCCAAGCTGTCAATTTCAAAGATTGAAGGGACTGATGTCGAAGTCCCGACTGATGGATTAGCAAGTCCGGAATCAGGTCTAAAGTCCACGGATCGTCCACTGCATGCTTCTTCAGGTAGGGAAACCATACCTGACGAGGCCAGTACGGGGCAATCAGTATCATTGAAGACCTTAGTTGAGAGGCTTTTTGAATAACTCTGGGAAGAAGCGGAATTGGAGGAAAGGCATAAAGTAGCCCTGTTGGCCAAGGTTGTGCTAGAGCATCCATGGCTGGTACTCCCTGATGTGGGATCAAGGAGAAGAACCTTTGGCACTTGGTGTTTAATGGAGTTGCAAATAGGTCGCAGCACGTCCCCATCTCCTGAAAACCTGAGCTGCTACTGTGTGGTTTAGAGACCACTCGTGAGGAGAGAGAATTGTCCTGCTCAATTTGTCTGCCAATATATTTGACTTTCCCGCGGTGTGCGTCGCTACCAAGAAGCGGTTGGTAGCTACAGCCCATTCTCTCACTCTCATGCGCTCTCTGCAAAGGGGTAAGATCTGGTCCCTCCTTGTTTGTTCAGATACCAGACCACCGACATGTTGTCTGTGTGGATGGCGATGATGCCCTGAGGAAGAAACTTGTGTAAGGCCTGTAGGGATAGAAGTACAGCCCTCATCTCCAACACGTTGATGTGGAGAAGAGCTTCGTCTGGAAGCCAGGAGCCCTGAACTAGCCTGCCCAGACAATGCCCCCACCCTATCTGGGAGGCATCTGTCGTCAGGGTAACCACTGGAGAGGGAAGAACAAAGGGTTTCCTTGATCCAAATTGGATGTCTGAAGCCACCAGCGAAGGTCCCTTTTGCATATATCCGTAATCATGATGTGATGATTGAGGGGAAGATCCTGAAAGGACCATTGCATTGACAATAGCCACTGAAGAATCCTCATGTGCAATCTTGCCAGAGGGACTAAAAGAACCGTGGCAGACATTGAGCCTAGAACTTGTAGAACCATCCTGGCTGGGGCTTTGGATCTCGAGATCAGAGCTTGAACTTGGCCCTGTAAAGTTTGGATCCTTTTGGCAGGAAGAAAGACGCGCATCAATCTTGAGTCTATCTCTGCTCCTATGAACTTTATGCGTTGAGAGGGCAGCAAGACAGACTTTGACCAATTGAATGTAATCCCCAGGGTAACACCCAGGAGATGGTGGCTTTGAGGTTGTCCATTAGTAGATGCCTGGTGGTGGCAGTCAGGAGCCAGTCGTCCAGATAGGGAAACACTTGGAATCCAAGACTTCTCAGGTGAGCCGTCACTACTGCCAAACACTTGGTGAACACCCTGGGGCTGTGGTGAGACCAAAGGGCAGAGCGCAAAATTGGTAATGACTGATTCCCAGGCTGAAGCGCAGATACCTTCTGGACGCCTGATGTATCGGTATGTGATAATAGGCGTCCTTGAGGTCTATGGAGCACATCCAAACATCCTTCTCCAACAATGGGAGAATGGATTGTAACGTGACCATTGAATTTGGATTTCGTGACGGATTGGTTCAGTCTGCTGAGATCAATATTGGTCTCAGGTCCCCTGTCTTTTGGCACTAAAAAGAACCTGGAGTAATTTCCTGATCCGATCTGGTCTGTGGGGACGGTTGGATGACTCCTTTTCTAGCAGCTTTAAAGCTTCTGCGGCTGCCATTTCCCTTTGACTGGGTGGTGGGTCCGGGATTCTTTTGGACGGTGGGGAGAATGTGAATGGGATGGTGTAACCTCCGGCAATGATCGAAGCACCCATCTGTCCTGAGTGATTGACTCCCAGGCTTTTAGGTGCTTGGCAAAGCGACACCCGACTGGCTCCGAGCAGCACAGCCGGGCAATCCCTCATGGCGTGTGGGAGGCTGAAGAGCCACGAAAGGACTCGCGGTCTCCAGAATTGCGGGGCCCTCTGCCGCCTCTGGGACGGCGTCTCCCTGAAAAATTTCCCGTCCTCTGCCTCTGGAAGGGATTCTTCCTGCTGTTGGGAGAAAAACTTACGGGATTTCGCGGAACCACATTTTCCCCTCCTTTAGCCTTGGGGTAAGGCCGAAGGGAGTGGAATAACGGCACCTACGGCAGATAAAGTTTTTCCCTCTTGCTCACAGCGGGTAAGGGTGTCTTTAACCTTGGGTCCAAACAAGGAGGACCCATCAAAGGGAGCGTCGGCGAAGGAAGACTTGAAGGCCTCCTGAAACTGACACAACGGAGCCAGGCTTGTCTCCGTGAGCCACGCCTGTGCCTGCCGCTCTACCCGCCCCTTGGCCGCATAGGAAATCAGCCTCATGGCCGAGTTAGAAATTGACGTAACCATAGCCAACTGAGACCTAACCGACTGGGCTAGCTGCTCAGGTAGGTTACCGAGAGGAATCTGACAACTCCTTGACCAGATCCCTCTGAAGCCTGGTAAAATGTGCCAAATAATTCAGAGACCTTAAAGTAAAGGCCGCTGAAGTCAGGGTGCGCTTCACGTACCTGTCCATACTCCTAGACTCCTTATTAGGAGGATGGATGGGCGTTGAAGCCTCTGCCACGTCCTGTTGTGTAGCAGATGCCACCACCATGGCATCTACAGCCACGCCTTTAGTGAGGAACTCCTTCTCGGGGGGAGCAGACAAAAATTTATTTGGGCGAGAAGGGACTGGTTCCACGGTATCTGGATGTTCCCACGCCCTTGACAAACTAAATCCAGAAGCTCGTCGGGCGGAGACACCCAGGAGGCGGGGGGCTGAGCCCCAAAGGCCTTGAGGTGCACTGACTCCTCAGTAGAGGGGTTTGGATATCCAGCCGCCTCGTTGTTTGAGGATCTCTAAGATGTCTGCAAAGGAGACATCATCCGAGGACGACAGGGACCCTCTGCATCACCCAGATGAGTGTCTGAAGTACTAGACTCCGGGGACTGCACGTGCCCCCTCTTGCACGATCTCTCCCTTGGGGGTTCCTCCGAAGACAGCTCAGAAGAACCCTCAGGAGGAGGAACCCCACTGGGGGTAACCTCAGGCCCGGGCTCCGCTGACTACGGACAGGGAACTGCCAAAGACCCAGTCTCCACGCCTAGGGAAGGTGCGGTAAAGCCGGGAGATGGCAAGAGGACTTGGCCAAGGCACTCCTCATGGCTCTGAAAGCGGACCCCAGAATCCTGGGAGTGTCCGGTCCCGAGCCGTGATAGTCGACGGAAGACCCGCAGCGAAGCACCGAGGGAGGCTCGGAACCGAAAGCATAGGTCCCGAAACATCACCCCGGGTCCAGCCGAAGCGTCCAGCGTACCAAACTCGGACCCGAAGGCCGGGTTGGAGTAAGGGTCGGAGCCGACCCTGAGATCTCCATCGGCTCCAACAGCACCTGCTCCGGCGGAGCGAAGCAGTCGGAGGAGGAATGGCAATGGGGTGGGCCAAGGTCATCGGCTCAGAAGCCAACTGGGTCGGAACCGAAACAAATTTTTGGAAGACTGGGGACTGGAACAGTCTTTGGAGCACCCTGTCTATATCAGAATCTGACATCCTCGAAGACCGAGAGGAAACAGAGCGGGTCGAGAAGGCCTCTCCAACGGCCCCAAAGGGCTAGGGGACCCGGCTCGGCGACTCGATGAGTATCGGCGCCGAGGAATACACACCAGTTTCCATCGGTGCCGAGGTGGACTTGGCGCCGAGGAGGAAGTGTCTGAGTGGGCAACCTTTGTCGGCTCCGAGAGCAGTGGAGCCGGCGAAGATGACCCGCCTCGATGCCCCAGCTATCGGCTCCGAAGCCAGAGGGGTCGATACTGGTGGCATCGAGGCAGACCGTTCCGCCTCGGCTCCGAAGTCCTTGCAGCCGAAGGACAGGCCTCCCTATCTTTCTTAGCGATCGGATCCGACGGACTGGTCGGAGCCGACGCCCTTTTGGGCGGAGAAGGAGAGGATGCGAAAGCTTCTTGGAAAGAAGGTTTAATTAATCCCTTAAGAATTAATTTATTTTTCCTCTCCTGGAGGACCCTTGAGGAAAAAGCGTGACATACACTACATGATTCCTGTAAATGCTTTGCCCCTAAGCAATACACACATAGCGAGTGATCGTCCGTGATGGACATTTTGAAGCTACATTTTACACATTTCTTGAAGCCGAAGGCCTGGGATTCTGAGACATTATAGAAATTTTCAAAAGTAACTGAAAGAACACTGGTAATACACCTAGAGTAGGCTTACAGTTATCACTCGCAATACTCTGAGTTAGTCAAACACAGCACAAACTCTGTAATATAATAATTTCTCTCCGTTAGATCTTATTTAAGAAGAGAAATGTAAATGATTCAAAACAGAACCGAAGTCACCTACAAACAAAAAGACCGGGAAAGGCCTTTCCAGACAAGAGGTACTCCTAGTCACTCACGACACAAGAATTCACCAAGTGAATTTTGTCAAACACACTCAAAACACAAGAATAGCTGTTAAAACAGCTTTTTGTAGAAAAAGAAGAAAAACCTGACAGAAAAACTAGTGAAATAATCACTACTTAACTCAGCCAGCTCGAGACCACGTCTTCACTTGTTAGCGCAAAGCGAGATCTGGGGACTGGTAGTGGTGCATCCTGGGATATGGTAAGCTCAGCCAGTAAGAGACTTCGCTCTTTGGCATAAGCGTGCCGAGTCGGAGCCGAGGGATCGGCTCCGAACCCATCATTCAGAATGTAGGCGAGATAGGATCACATAACATCATATTTATATGAGAATAGATTAATTTCTGTTAATGATCATGACTATTCTCTGCACAATTCTGCTTTCTTAATCATAACAAAGGAAAAATGCTTATTCTTAGCTCGTCACACACATCACTTAAACACACATGCGCACACACCAACCTCTCACTTCTACATTCGTCCGCAGTCCAAACGTCCTCTGGAATTCAAATTCCCAGTAGGCATGAAAGACAATGACGTAAACCATCGGTTGCACAGACACAGAAGACGAAAACAGGTTACAAACACCTGTTGTGTCAGGTGCCGGAAGCTGATGAAGACTGGGGGAGGGGGGGCGAAGGGTGAGAGGGGCATTTAGTGATCTAAAATGGGCAATTTATTTATAAGTATTTACTGCCACAACATAGAGTCACATGGAGGACTTTTTAAGCTTAGCCAGTTCCCTTTTGGTGCTTGAATTAACCTTTTCTGATTGGTCTTACTTATCACATGGCTGATAATTGTATATTAGCCCTAATGAAAACAACTGTGATCATTCCATAGATAATTTGAGTGGACACATATAAGGGATGTGGCATTTAGGAACTGCCTCTATCCATTAGTGACATGAGGGGCAATCCTGGAGTACATTTTCTATTATCCATCCTTAGATCCAAGTTGCATTTGAATATGGAAAGGGATGAGCTTTGTTTTACTTGGATAGTGTTCTGGAACAGTGATGACCTCTGTGATATATATCCAGCTCTCCACAATATACAGTTTAGATACCTGGACTGAGTATTTCTGATGCCATCTGACTTGCTGATGTTCAGTAGGTCCATCTGTATTAGGTTGGAGGATGCCTTGTATGCCAGACACGTCACCTCTAAGCATTCTGCAGTACACTGACTATAGTAATAAATCTTTGAGGTGGTCCATGCAAGACCTGTTGTTTAGGACTTGTATCCTTTTAAGTAACGTATCTCTGAAGGTATTCCAATTGTTGCATGGGACTGGACAGATACATGCCAAAGTGGGCATTATACAAAATGATTGACCTAATGAGAGCTTTGTAAAGGGAGACAACAACATCTGTAGATCTAGTAACAATTTGTTTATAAGCTGTGTAATATAGAAAGGCTTTCTTATGACCCTGGGCACATGTTGGTCAAAAGTTAGGTCACTGTACACACAAGTTCACAAATGCTAAACAACTGGGTTAGTTCTCAGAGGGCATTGTCATGATTTTTACACCAGTTATTGTTTGGGGCAAACCTTTCTGCATGATGGTTAAGTCATTTGATGATTCAATAACTGCTCCTACCTTGCAGTCATCTCAAACTTAGCCGGCCAAAGCCCTTTGGCATTTCCTTTTACTTTTAAGATGTATATGCCAAACAGAAAAAGTCTCAGCACCGAACCCTGGGGGGACTCCACTGGTGACTGGTTTCTTCCCCTATTTTGATTTCCTGCATCCTGTGAGCAAGTTGGCAATCCAGCTAGTGATGCAAGTGTTTGCTCCTACATTATTTA
Source organism: Protopterus annectens (assembly GCF_019279795.1). NCBI lineage: Eukaryota > Metazoa > Chordata > Ceratodontiformes > Protopteridae > Protopterus > Protopterus annectens. The sequence goes on from NC_056747.1 coordinate 1,336,035,867, forward strand.
TCTTTTGTACTACATCTGAGTAGGGGATTGTGTCAAAAGGCTTGGCCAGGTCAAGATAATGTGGTGTGAACTGTTTTACCTTCATCCATTGCTTTGGTAACAAAAGTAAAGCTTAAACTTTGCTGTGATTTTGAGCCTTTCACACTTTCCTCTGGGCTGTTTTCAAACACATTTGTAGGGCCATGCATACATGTATGCATTCTTTGATTCACCTTCCTGATTATATTAAATTATATTCCTTGTATCATACAGCACCAGTAGACTGTTTTAAATTTGTAGTTTTGAACAGTCTTCTAGTAAGCAATGAAACAAAATGTATGAACCAATGACAGAACTACCCATTTCAAAAAATTTCAACCATAAAAGGCCACTTAAACTTCTGTCATTACAATCCACCAATATCAGTAAATATGCAACATTTCTGCAGAAGTCAGTTATCTAAATAATTCCACATTAAAGGGATCTCTAATGACGAGATTGCTGCTAAGAAACAACTTTATATTTCATTGTTTCATCTACAAATAAAGTGGCTGTTGCCCTTGAAGAATAAATTGCCTATGTTACATTAAACAATGATAAGCTAGTAATATTGCAATAGGGAATGGATGGCAAACTGATAACAGGTTCATAGTTACTAGGTAATTCGTCCAAAGGAGGACATTCACAGGACTGCAGCATCCACTCCTTTTAAAGTACAACACAGTACAGTATCAACGATTCACCTGCATACTGTGGGAGTAGAACCCCCAGCCTTCTGCATCAAAAGTAAGGCTACTACCTGTTTTGCTACTAACAATTCAAACAGACTTGGAATAAGCAGCACTAAACTTCTCTTCTCCTGAAGCCCTCAGCATAATTTTTCATTTATTTAACAGGAAAGTACAACTTGGAACAAAGCCAATTTTCAGCAGAGGTGCAGGGAGAAATGCTCCAGATGCAGGTCTTTGTAATATGGGGGGAAACCAGACCACCCACACAAACACAAGGAGGACATACAGACTCCACACAGAAGGCACCCCAGCCAAGAATCAAACCAGAAAACCACTTGCTCTGAGGTAACACTACCACTGCACCATCCACTTGCCACAGTTAAATCTCTCAATTTCATAGCAGAAGAAAACTGGAAAAAGATAATTTATTTGGGGAGGAGGCAAATACCCAAAACCAGGGACACATTGTAAATATTGATTGTATTATCTTAGAAAGTTGCTGAAATAGTGTTTTGTTTTGCCATGTGTTTCCAAAAAAGATAGAAAGACTGAAACTTAAAGGGCTATCATTTATTTAGTGAATTCCATTCTCACTGATTTGCCACAAAACCACAAATTGTAAGAGGACCTATCACAAATGGACTGGTGGCGACGGCGTGGGTAGTGAATGCAGGCTGTTGTGCCTAAGGTTCAGGCTTTGAACCTGGGTAATTCTAACCCCCAGGTATAAGTAACTGGGGCATTACACAGACACACAGACACAAGTGAAATGGAGCACAGCTCTGCATAATGAAATGCAACAGCCTGTTTAAATTGAAACACTTGCATATATAAATGAAACAGAGCTTGCACACCCCTTAAATAAAATTGCTTACTAAAGCAGTTAGTAAATTAATTCAGGTTTGGACCAAGAAATACATTGCCTAATTGTTTTTATGTCCAAATAAAATGGCACAGGGGAATTGTTGCTACAACTGTGGTCCACAAACAATGCAATCTATTCTCAAATACTAAAGCTATTCTTGTGACAAAATGCTGGTGTTATATAAAAGAGCAACTGCGGGTTGAGTAGCTAAAATGTTATACTGTAAAATGCTGACCAGATCGGAATTATGTTCTATCTACCCTGAAGTAGCAGTTAACCAGCAATGAAAAAAATGAACCTCTTAAGTTAAGACTCTATCTTAAATGACAGTGTGCTGTGGTCTGAATATGTATGGTGAAAGGTACTTTCCTGCAAAGTTCTCTGTACTCAATCTCCAGCATTTTTCATTTTCCACAGCAGAGAATTATCAAATTAGTCAATTTTTACAAGCAAATGAGCATGGTAAATGCATGACTTTTTTCCAACTTCCAGAAGGAAATGTAGAAATGTATGAACATTCTTTTAACAGTTTTATAGTTATGCTTTTATTTGTTTTGCTATGTTTCTCATATTTTTTAACTTTGGATTAACTTGATAAGAAGAGCATCATGTAGTTGACAATGACAACTAAAATGAAAGTGCATAAAGCTCAGCGGCTCTCAAAGCTTATATCTATTCTTTTATTCCCCCCTTTGAGGAGTTCTTTATTCTTGAATGAAACAACCTGATTAAATGAAACGGAGCACAGCTCTGCATAATGAAACAGCCTGCTTAAATGAAACTGAGCACAGCTCTGCATAAGGAAATTAAACGGAGCACAGCTCAGTCTGCATATAGAAATGAAATGAAATGGAGCTTATCGACCTGTGGGAGTTGACAGTGTGGCTACCAGGAACTGATATGATAATTTTTTTTCCACACACTTTTATGTTTTAAATTACGTAGCGTGCGGCGCACGCATGAGTCAGGTCTTGCAGCTGTAAAAGTGGGAGGGCTCTCCCACCTCCTTGCCCTATGGTTCCGGCGCCTAAAACGGGATGCAAAGGGCATTCTTAAAGAGGAATGCCCTTTCTTTAAAAAAAAAAAAAAAAAAAAAAACAAACTTGTTTTTTTTAAATTAAAATAAAATTAATTTCTTGGCCAGCCGATTCCAGGGGGGTGCAAGTGCACCCCCTTGCACCAGCTTGCGGGCGCCATACCGGACTCCGAACAGGTCTCAGTAGTGGCCTGTGAATCCATTGAAGCGGGCATCAGGGGCTGAAAAAGTGCCTCACTGAGTACCAGCCTGTGCGGTCTGTCTCTGTTTTTATCCTTATGTTTTTTTGGAAGATCGGTAGTCGGATGCCTAACCGAAGCCATTTCAGAATACGGAGATCGAGAGCAAAAGTATGATGACGAACAGTTCAGGCATTGAACAAAGCACAAACCAGACAGCGAAGTAAGTCGTGGTCTGGGCCTAAACAGGTGACGCAGTACGAATGGAAATCTCAGTGTGGTATTTGCTTTCCACAGGCAAGACAATTGTTAACTTTTTCTGACACTGGTTAGAGCAAGAAAAAAGGATCCCAATGGGGTACTTAGCTTTAGAAGACTTCAGGATGATTCGATTCAGAAAATGAAAACTCAGGTAGCGGCCAACCAGCACTCATGTGAACTGCTTCTGCTTCGGGCTCCTCAGCAAGAAAGACTGATGTAATGGTGTTGGCTGCCTGTTTTAATGCCCCTGACATCAGTCCTGGAGCGACAGCAACCAACACAGAAATACGAAGTCTCTGGTATTCGGGCCAACTGTGGGCTACCTGCAGGCAGATTGCCCAAGTGTGATGACTGCAACAGTGAAAGATGAAGAATATCTGCTTTAGCATCTAATTATATCCCTTCATTTTCACTATATGGAGCTTTTTTTGTAGCTTTCTTCTGGATTCCTTCCTGCTCCCCTTTCCTTGTATTGCCTCTAGAATTGCATCAGGTACACATGGTGTTTTCTGACCAGAGCCATATAAAAAGGAAGCATTAAGCATTATGTCCTTGATTCCAGAATCCCTCCCCCTGAGTAAACATCTAGTATTCTATTTGCTACAGCCACTACCCTTACATTTTTCTCCTGGAAGCCCATTCCACCCCATCCACGCCCGAATCCCTTTCCTGCTCTGTTACCATTACTTCTGCTACCCCCATGTTTTAATTCACAGCAGGGTGGTTAAAGAAATGAACATCAACAGACACCTTTCTGTCCACTTGTTCAGCTTTTCCAAATTCTTCCTACACGCTTTCCTCCAACCTCCACTACTCTATGTATCTTTGTGTCATCAGTGGTAAGATTGCTTCTGCTCTCTTTTTCCTTTAGATTCGTTGAGATAAGCACAAGTAAGAGTAATGGATGCAGGACAGACCCTTACATTACTCCACCAGTCATGTTCCTAATCTCAAGGACCATGCTGAAGTCTAGGTAGACTATGCCAACTTATAATCGCCTGTCAAACTCGCCTTTAACCAAGTCATAAAACTACATCAGGTGTGAGGGACAACCCCTTCTGGCCATGTGTCCTTGCTAGTCGCTGACCTGAAGATTGTCAACGTCTAGAAAATGCCTACAGTTCCACCCCCTCGACTCTCGGCATGACTTTCTATCAATATTGTTAAACTAATAGGCCTGCATTTTTCTGATTCTCTCCTTTGCCCACAAGTACCAGATTTGCTGTCCTTGACCTCAAGCAGCCTGCACTGGACAGTGATCTGCTCAAGACCTCCGCTGGGGGGGGGGGGGGGGGGGGGCTCTGTCAACACAATGAACAGTTTTCTCAGGAATCTCCAGGGCAGCCCATCTGAATTTTGATGCTTTATCTGATTTAGGTGTAGCCATCTCCCACTTCCCCCTCTATCCTGGGGCCTGTCCATTATTTTCCCCATGCTGCCCTGCCTCCCAGCATCCTCTTGCTTTTCTTTGTGAAGACACTTCCTTTTCTTCTGCAATCTTCCTCCTGTACATGGCTAGCTTAGTAATTTATTTGCTATGCACCTAAAAGGGCCATCTCAATCCATTCTACTCACTCCCTTTCAACTTTTGCTGTCCTTTCATTAGCCTCCTTGTACTATACCTTTTCCCCTCCCTACCCTCTCCTTATTACCTCATGTAGGCCCTATCTTATACCCTAATTGCTAGCTTTATTTTTTGTTCTTCATCGCACCCTTGTCCATAACCCTGAGGCATTCCAGTACTTGTATGTCTCTTACAGCATTGTTACAGCAGAACTGATCTAAACTGAAGTAACCTGTCACAAAATATATTCAAAGAAAGGGATGCATGAGAAATAAAAATGGATAAAGTGAGCAAGTTTGCATGATGTAAATGTAATGGTACTGGATGTATTTGCAAAAAATGTAAAACAAAATGTGGAAGGGGAGGTACAGGAGATGAGAAATGCAAAACTACCACATGTAATTGCTAGTACTTGGTATGTTTAGTCCTCACAAACAGAATGGCTTGGTAAGTACAGTTATTTTCATACGTGCATTTGTACACAGAATGCCTCATCAAAACGTCATGCTCAGATGACTTGTCAGCCCCCACCCCCGACAGGAACCCATTACTGTATCCAAAAGTGGCTAAAATTAGTGTCATTGACATGTCTTTGTTATAACTTTAAAAGCAAGGTCCCACATTGTGAGGCATTCGACCAATCAGCACAAGCTGAGAATCTCAAACACCAATGATAACTCGGTTTACTGTTACTCCTCATTTTGCTGTGGTATTGAAGGAGGACAAGGAGACCTGGTGGTCGAATAAGGAAGTACAGGAAAGTATACAGATGAAGAGGTTGGCAAAGAAGAAGTGGGATTGTCAGAGAGATGAAGAAAGTAGACAGGAGTATAAGGAGATGAGGCGCATGGCAAAGAGAGACGTGGTGAAGGCTTAGGATAGGGCATATGGAGAGTTGTATTAGAGGGTGGACACTTAAGGAGGGAGAAAATGATCTGTACCGATTGGCTAGACAGAGGGACCGAGCTGGAAAAGATTTGCAGCAGGTAAGGGTGATAAAGGATAATGAGGGAAACATACTCAAAAGCGAACGAGTGTGTGTTAAGCAGATGATAAGAGTACTTTGAGGGGCTGATGAATGAAGAGAAAGTGAGAGAAGGTTAGATGATGTGGTGATAGTGAATCAGGAAGTGCAACAGATTAGCAAGGAGGAAGCAAGGACAGCTATGAAGAGGATGAAGAATGGAAAGTCTGTTGGTCCAGATTACACACCTGTGGAAGCATGGAGGTGTTTAGGAGAGACGGCAGTGGAGTTTTTAACCAGATTGTTTAATGAAATCATAGAAAGTGACAGGATGCCTGAGGAGTGGAGAAAAAGTGTTTTGGCACCAGTAAGAATAAGGGTGATGTGCAGAGCTGTAGTAACTACAGATTGATAAAAATTGATCAGTCACAGCATGAAGTTATGGGAAAGAGTAGTGGAAGCTAGGTTAAGAAGGGAGGTGATGATTAGTGATCAGCTGTATGGTATGATGTGACGTTTGCTCGGAGAGTGTTGATGAAGAAGTACAGAGAACGTCAGAAAGAGTTGCATTGTGTCTTTGTGGACTTGGAGAAAGCATATGACAGGGTGCCTAGAGAGGAGTTGTGGTATTGTATGAGGAAGTCTGGAGTGGCAGAGAAGTTTGTAAGAGTGGTACATGATATGTACGAGGGTAGTGTGACAGTGGTGAGGTCTGCGGTGGGAATAACTGATGCGTTTAAGGTGGAGGTGGGATTACATCAAGGATCAGCTCTGCACCCTTTCTTATTTGCAATGATAATGGACAGGTTGACAGATGAGATTAAACAGAAGGCCCCGTGGACTATGATGTTTGCAGATTATATTGTGATCTGTAGTGAGAGTAGGGAACAGGTTGAGGAGACCCTGGAGAGGTGGAGATATGCTCTAGAGAGAAGAGGAATGAAGGTCAGCAGGACTAAGACAGAATATATGTGTGTGAATAAGAGGGAGGATAGAGGAATGGTGAGGATGCAGGGAGTAGAGGTGGCGAAGGTGGATGAGTTTAAATACTTGGGGTCAATAGTTCAGAGTAATGGTGAGTGTGGAAGAGAGGTGAAGAGAGTACAGGCAAGGTGGAGAAGACTGTCAGGAGTGGTTTGTGACAGACTGGTACCAGTCAGACTGAAAGGGAAGGTCTACAAGAGGGTAGTGAGACCAGCTATGTTATATGGGTTGGAGACAGTAGCATTGATAAAAAGGCAGGAGTCAGAGAGTTGAAAGTGGCAGAGTTAAAGATGTTAAGATTTCCACTGGGTGTGGAGAGGATGTACAGGATTAGGAATGAGTATATTAGAGGGTCATCTCAGGTTGGATGGTTTGGAGACAAAGCCAGAGAGGCAAGATTGCATTGGTTTGGACATGTGCTGAGGAGGAATGCTGGGTATATTGGGAAGAAGGATGCTAAGGAAGGAGCTGCCAGGTAACAGGAAAAGGGGAAGGCCTAAGATAAGGTTTATGGGTGGGGTGAGAGAGGACATGCACATGGTTGGTGTGATAGAGCAAGATGCAGAGGACAGGAAGAAATGGAAACAGATGATCCACTGTGGCGACCTGTAATGGAAACAGCCGAAAGAAAAAGATTGGTCCACATTATTTGTTATAGAATATGCAAATACTGTTACAGATTATTTAAATGCATCTAGTCCAACTAGAACTTAAAATGTGATACTTTAATGCAATGTACATGCTTTGCCTATCAGAAAGCACAGGGTCATGTCTACTTAGCTTGTGCTGGCCACTGTAGCTGACAGAAACCTTTTTTTTGCAACAATACTCATTTTGGCTAATTGGGAAATCACAGAAAAAAACAGTTATGTAAAATTTTACCATGACAGTAAATGTCCTTCTCTTCACTGCTGCAGTATTCTTTATAATATGGATCCCCTGCCTTTATACCCTACGCTACATGTGGGGAGCATACGTGTGATGTACTGCATACCCATTAGAACCCAAAGGCTTTGGTATACTCGCCGCATGTTGGCTGACCTGGGCAGGGCATCCCTATTGTAAAGAATACTGCAACAGTGATATGGAAGGACATCACCTAAGTTCTTATTTTTTCACTTTAACAGGCCAAGAGTTTCTGTGATCACAAAACCCCTTTAACCAGTTATGCTGCAGACTCCTGCCCTAATAAGTAAACACAGACTGGAACAGTCCATAAGAGGGCATCCACTTATTTTATTTTGTCCATCAAAATAGTAATTAACAGTGTTTTCATTTCAGACTTCTAAAAATGACTTCAGTTTTACACTGCAAACCAGATCATCAACTTCTTTGCCAAATAAAGCAATTTTTTAACAAACCTTTAACTCACATGATGTTTACTGTAGTAACAACAAAAACAAAATAAAAACAAGAGTTTGATTACCATGGTACTAAATATTCCACTCATCAATTCTATTAATAATTTTGTGACACTCCTATTTAGGAAATCACTGTTCAAAAACTGTAAATTCTTGTGCATGTGTGCCTTGAAAGGCCTTGTACGTCTACAGTTTCACCGCAACACCAGCATTTTTCAAAGCGTTCGACATGCATAGTTGTGAGAAGTCATTTATAAAATACACCAGCATATTAAGGAAAGGAAAGGAATTTCAAAGTGCAGATGAGTGAAGTACTGTTATTATCATGGAAGTTTGGGCAGTCATATTCATTTATTGGAAAGATCTAAACACGGAAACATCTAATCATGTAAATATTACAAAAAAGTAACACACAAACGGACTTTAGCCTGCTAAAAGTGATGATAGAATTTGTGATGCCCAGTGACTGCAGTTTACAAATCAGAGAGACAAATTAAGGTCTCTCAGTGTTTATTTTTTTTATTCAAATTGCAGATGAAAATGTATACATTTGTCTTATATTTTCTAATGAGACTAATTAAGGAAAAACACTAATCAAGATGCTTCTTTACTGGTCCATTCTTTTCTTTCGTTAAATCAGTTATCGAACTTTTTAAGCTTTGACTCACTAAACTGTAAAATAAATACAAGCTGCACACATTTGGAATCGGTCTCAAACCTGTTTAAAAGAGCACAGAGTGCATACTTGTTGAAGGATACTAAACCATTACATGTGCCGAGAGGGTCTTAAAAGTGAAACACTACACAGACAGTCCCTTGTACTGATAAATACTGGCCTTAACAGTCAAAATACCAAGTCTCTGCTCTATAGCTGAGCTATGATTCTATTCTTTAGTACTTATGAGAAAATGTAACTGAAAGCTGAACTGGCCGTTATTTATGGGAACACCTCTTGCTTTAGTGGAGAGTTATGATTCTCTTGAGATAGAAAGGGCATACTTTTTTGACCAACAGGATGACATGTCAAGATTAAAGTTGTACTTACTAATGCCTATTAACTCATTTGTACTCAACTAAGTATCTGCTGACACTATGAAATGTTAAACATAAGTCCATTATGTACGAGTGACTGCCAACCTACATATCACATGCGTGTAACTTCACAGTGTTACCACTTCTGCCATCTGAAAGCCACTGTTCACTATATATACTATCTGCAATAAAACAGCAAAAACCTGCAGCGGTTAAGAATAAGGATCTTAACTGGTACTGTTATCTAATATTACAAAGACACCCCTGCGCTGACGTGGTACCCTTTCCCATGTAAATAATATATTAAACTGTAGCTATGTATAACATAATCTCTTAAATTAGAATAAAACTGAGGTTTTTAAAACTCATAGCTGTCTTCCTTTTATGGGCAGTACTGGTAAAAGCCACACAAGTTACTTGTTTAGTCCGTGTGGAATGTTGCACATTTACATCCACCAGAGAAATGCTGGTTTGATACTGGCCCTTGAAGCTACGGTATTCGGCATCACGTGAAACAATGCTGGATGAATTAGGATCAGCAGATGTCAAGATCACTGGAATATCCAGATGTGTGTTCCCATGCAACATGTGGTCCAAGCTGGAATCTGTCTGGGTAAATATTAGTCTTGCCTGTCTATAACCGACTGCTTGTAGTTACAACCTGCCACTGTTCACCCAATTATTAACCAGTAATTCTTCTTAAAACATACAAAGATATTCAGTTATTTGTTCATACCACCACTCTATACACACTGGGCCTGACAGCTGGACAAGCTGACAGGCTATAATACAACTTCAACCTGGCTGGCACTCACTCATGCTAATACTTTCAGAATTCCTACCCAACAGAAGCAAAATATTTTCCATGCGTAATACACTATTTTTTTACGTGATTACACAAATGTACTTGTGAAAGCAGTGCTTAAATACAGGACTGACCAACTGGCCAGTTATTCTTTGGAAAAAGAGTACGGATTCCGGCCTGAAATGCACTGATGAAAATCTCTGGCACCACTGAAAAGGAGAGACAAAAATTAGCACTAAGAAGTAATCTTCCTTGACCACTGTTTTAGCCAATCTCAGTCATCCCCTCTACAGAACAAACTAGCTAAACCTTTTATCCCTGGCCTGGTTGATGATTGTTTACAATAAAGGACCAGAATAGGTGACAAATCACTTCTGCTTCTTAGCCAAGTCCTGTAAATAGCTGTGATCCTAACGAAGCACAGTGCTGAGAGGTTAATATTAGTCTTATTAATACCACAGGATGCATCTTTTGTCAGGTCTGCAACTTCTTCAATGTGCCAAAAATTCAACCTTGTTCTTACACCTTCATAACATAAAATATTAAAACTCAAAAAGGACTTTTCAACTGTTCAAACATTGATCATGCATTTATACTGAACTCCTAACAAAGCCAGAACTTTTCTATCATATTCCACAACCTTCCCCTCTCAATGAACTAATCTTGTAACAATCACCAACCAGGGATTAGCACCTCAGACTGTACTATTAATAAGGTACCATGGGTTCTGTTTGATCCAAAATATGAAAAATACTTAACCACATTCAGCTGTTTTACCACGAAAATAAATGAGCCCCTGTACTACTGGATGAAAAATTACCCTACTCATAAGACAAGACTGCAAGCTGCCAGAAGGCTTCCATTTTATAACTGTTTGCTGTTGAAGCCCTTCCTTGCAGCCAGACAGGTTTGAAAAAGCTCATGGTATTCTAGAGTGGAATAGCTAGATTTGCTGTAAGAGGAAAACGTACCATCACTGTCCAGAACTTTAAAGCTATGGGATGACTCATCTATAAAACTGAAAGCAAGTAACACGTAATAAATACTCCTATCTAAAGGACAAAGTAAGTTCTTGATAAGTAATCAGGTAGACATCAGATGTAAAACTCTGACAGCTGCCTCCTCATGCCCATCACAGACAGGGGAAGGGGGGTGGAGCAGACCATCGCCGACATCACAGCACTACCCTATTTCAAATGCTGTGCAGCTGCAAGATGTTTCAAATCAATACTTATGCAAATGCATCCACTGTGGTTTGATGCACCCCCTCCCCAAATATAAATTCATTCATCTATAAGCATAAACAAATGCAATCCTTTGAGTAGACGACATGACACATTCAACATCGAACAGACCCAGTCTTGACACCACTATAAAAAAAGACACCGATGCCATTTATTTTTGTAAATGTGATATGTTGCACTGTCTTGTCTAATGCACAATTTGCATTAGTGATCTGCTACCATACAAAACTACTGGCCACACTCAATAGTCATGGTAAAATTTCTCCCCGATCTCCGATGTAAAAGAGCTTATCCAGTTGAGCTAACTGACTCAGCACCATTTAATAAGTGAATCTCATACACACTAACCAAATATTCTGCCACTAAATAGCTAATAGCAAGGCAACTAGTTTTACTAAACTCTACTTCTTCACAAAAAAACTACTGTCCATTATTGGTTAAAAACAATAAAGATAAACCAAATGGTACACCATTTAATTGTGAGAAAGGCAACTATTTACTGCTGCTTAGTAAAAGTTTGCAACCAATTTTGAGTGTAGAAATCAGCCATCAGAAAGGATATACCATCTCCCTTTCTGACACTTTATCTCAGAGGTTAAAGGTTATGAGTTGACAATCAACAAGCTTTGTGATAGTGTTGGGCTTGATTCTCTAAATGTCCACTTGCCATGTCAGATCAAGTCATTTAACAAAACATTACCCTCATGTTGTACTTGAAAATAAGCACTTGCATAGTGTGTGCAAATGGATAAAAATAATTTCCATGGAATACTCATCAAATCCAGTGATGAAATGATGCACAAATTATTGGTGTACTGGCATTCATAAAATATCCCTGATACTTTTTAAATGTTCTTGGTGGGTAGACAGTTCACATCAACAGTGGCAAATAAAGAAGTTATGTACTCACCATAACGTTCCATCTGAGTAGTTCTACTTCATTTTTCTGCAACCTGTGGGTATACGGATCCGTATTGGATCCGAGCCGGCAACTTTTTTCTAGCATCTGCTTCAAGCTTCGAGCTCCTCCCCTTACCCATAATGCCATACCGTCTCCTATCTTCCCTCAGATCGAGTTTGCTGCAACTAACAATATATATGCAACTCAACCCAATAACCAACCTGAAAACAGGATAAGGTCCGGGGGATGGAGGGAGGGAATGTTGCAGAAAAATGAAGTTTAACTACTCAGATGGAACGTTATGGTGAGTTACATAACTTCTTTATCTGAAGTAGTTAACTTCATTTTATCTGCAACCTGTGGGACAGAGTCCTCAGCTACTCCGATCCTGGAAGGCCCTTATGGAAGGATATTCCTGAGCACCGCAGAGCCAAAGGATGCTCTACCCCTCGAAATCAGATCTAATTTGTAATGGGAAATGAAGGTATGTGAATTGGCCCATGTCGCTGCTGCACAAATATCGTCCAAAGGCACCCTAGACCAAAAAGCAGCAGAAGTCGCCATGGACCTGGTAGAATGAGCCTTAACAATACCAGGAGGAGATAAACATTTTGCTTTGTAAGCATGTGAAATACAAACAGTGATCCATCTGGCCAAAGAAACTTTAGAAATAGCTTTTCCCATAAATGCTTTGGAAAAGGAAACAAACAATTGGTCAGTCTTGCGGAAAGACTTCATTCTATGAAGATAAAAGTGAAGTTGTCTATGAACATCTAACAAATGGAGTTTGTATTCACCTTTATTTTGAAAGTTGGGAAAGAAAACGGGCAGATTAATGGACTGGTTTATGTTTGCTTCAGATGCCACTTTAGGTAAGAAGGAAGGGTTAGTATGAAGGGAAACCCTATCCTTATGGAAGACCAAATACGGAGGCATGGCAGACCGCTTGAAGCTCAAACTCTCCTACCCGAAGTGATGGCGACTAGGAAAGCTGTCTTCCAAGACAAGAATTTTAAGTCCACCGAAGCTGCGGGTTCAAAAAGAGGGGCTACCAATGCCTGTAAAACAAAAGTAAGGTCCCAAGGAGGTACAGAATCCTTGACAGGGGGCCGTAACAGAAAAGTACCTTTAAGAAAAGCCTTACACAGCCTAGAGGAGGCTAAGGCCATGTTGTCGTCACCAACATGAAAACTGGAAATGGCTTCCAATTGTACTTTCACTGTGGAGGAACTAGCTCTTTGCTGAAAGATACCAGACAGGAAGTCCAACACCGCTGGAACAGGGGCTGTAAAGGGATCTATTTCTCTCTGTGAAGCCCAAATGGAAAAGCGCTTCCATTTACTGCAATATAGTTTCCTAGTGGAGTCTTTAAGAGAGGCCACCAGAATGGATTTTACCTGGGATGAAAGACCAGCAGTCCTGGCAATTAACGGAACTGGAGCAACCAAGCTGTTAGCTTGAGGCTGCCCAGATCGGGCGGACATGTCCCCGACGGATGGGAAATTAGATCCGAGCAGGGATCCAGAACCCACGGGGGAGCTAAGAGATGAGACCAAAGGAATAGGAACCAAACCTGATGAGGCCAGAATGAGACAATGAGGATCCCTTTGCACCGTAGTCGCCAAGTTTTCTGAAGAAACTTTGGAATGAGAGGTAAAGGTGGATAAGCATACAGAAGCCCGGGGGGCCAAACATGGACTAGAGCATCTCTGGGGACTTCCCCTGGTGAGGGAATCAAAGCAAAGAACTCGCTGTACTTCGCGTTGGAAGAAGATTCAAAGAGATCTCAGCAAGAGTGACCCCATGCCAGGAATATCTCCTCCGCTACTGACTGTTTCAGAGATCACTCGTAAGGCATCAGAATGGCCCGGCTCAATCTGTCTGCTAAAATGTTGAGTGCCCCGGGATGTGCATTGCTATCAGACACCAACCAGTGGAAATCACCCATTCCCACACTCTCATGGCCTCGCGACATAGAGGATAGGATCTGGTTACCCCTGCTTGTTGATATACCAGATGACCGACATGTTGTCTGACTGAATTGCAATCAATCCGAGAGAGAGGACTGTGTGAAAGGCTTCCAACGCTAAAAGCACTGCCCTCATCTCTAGAACATTTATGTGCAAATTGTTCTCTATCTGGGACCACGTGCCTTGTACTGTCCTTCCTGAACAGTGTCCCCCCCACCCGAGTTGGGAGGCGTCCATGGTCATTGTGGTTTGGACTGGCGGTGACACAAAAGGGCGTCCTTTTGATATCTCCGGTGAAGTTAACCACCAAAGAAGAGATGTCCTGCAGATGTGACTGATCTTGATCGGAAATTCCATGGGTAGTTCTAGCCAAGACCACTGAACAGCTAGAGTCCATTGAAGAACCCGCATGTGAAGGTGCGCATATGGGAGAATTGATATGGCGGCAGCCATGGAGAAACTCGCTCGCCTTTGAAGACATGGAGTTCGCTACATGAGCTATGTGACCCCTGAGATGTAAAATCCTGTCTGAAGTTAGGGATACATTCATCTGCAAAGTGTCTAACTGTGCCCCGATAAAGTCTAGAATTTGTACTGGTTGCAAATGGGATTTGTGAACATTTACTGTAATTCCCAGTAGGTCTGCTAATCAAATGAAATAATCCCGGGCCAGACACAAGTGATGCTTGTTGTGCGCAGTGAAGAGCCAGTCGTCCAGGTATGGAAACACCTGAATACCCCGAAGCCTCCGGTGAGCCACTACAACTGCCATTACCTTGGTGAACACTCTGGGGGCTGTGGTGAGACCAAAGGGTAGGGCTCTGAACTGAAAGTGACTGGCTCCTAGCCAGAAGCGTAGAAACCTCCTGGAGCTTCTGTGTATTTTGATGTGGCAGCAAGCATTCTGAAGGTCTAATGAGCACATCCAGTCGCACTCTCGGAGACGAGTTAGAATGGACTGTAGGGTGACCATCCGGAATTTCTGTTTTGCTACTGACAGGTTTATTGTTGACAGGTCTAGAATGGGCCTGAGGTCCCCCGTCTTTTATGGCACCAAAAAGAACCTTGAGTAGACGCCTAATCCGGACTGATCGAGGGGGGGGGGCCTTTTCGATGGCTCGTTTGAGAAGCAGCTTTGAAACCTCTAGAGCTGTGGCCTCCCTGTGAGCGGGTGGAATATCCGGGAGGTGTTTTGTAATATTTGGAGGGGCAATGAAAGGAATAGAGTAACCACTGGATATTATCTGAAGAACCCAGCGATCTGTCGTAATGGACCCCCATACCGCTGGGTGGAAAGACAATCATCCCTGACTGCCTCCAGAGTAGGACAGTCGGGCAACCCCTCAAGGCTGCTGTCCGGGTCTATCAGAGAAGGGTTCCCTAAACCTGAAATTCCTGGGACCCCCCTCTAGCTCTGGGTCGGCGTCAATCCTGTCCCCCCTCTGCCTCTGGGGGAATAGCTGTCCTGAGAATCCCGGGAAAACTGAGATTTTCGGAACCACATCTTCTTCTGCCCTCCGATTCCTACAGATGGACTGCTGAGGGTTTGAAAAGTGGACTCTGACGGCAGACAAAGTCTTCCCGTCCTTTTCGCTCTTGAAAGGGTCCGCAAACTGACACAATCTGAGCCAGGCATGACACCTCATGGCTATGCCTGTCCCAGCCGCTCTAGCTGCTCCTTCCGTGGCATGGGAAAGTAGCCGCATAGATGTATTTGAGACTGACTTCAGAGTAGACATTTTCGCCGAGAACAGCTGTCTGTCCTGCGGCGATAAAGACTCTGGGCGAGACTCAGCAAATTCCAAAGCAAGGTCTCGCTGAAGTCGAATCACATGTGCCAAATAATTCAGAGCATGGATAGAAAAAGTCGCTGAGGAGTATACGTACTTCCCAAACCGATCCACTGACCTGGACTCCTTGTCTGGAGGGTGGACTAGGGAACTCTTCTGTGCTAGTTCCTTCTTTGTGGCCACTGTGACCAACATAGCATCAACTGGGGCTCCTTTCGACCAGGGTTGTCTATCAGAAGGAGGAGATAAAACCTTGTCAGGACATTTGGGGATGGGCTCTACAGTGTCGGGCTCCTTCCATGCCCTCATGGTGATGAGGTCCACCAAGGGTTTTGCTGGTGGGGACACCCAAGAAGTAGATGAGCCTGTGCCAAAGGCCTCTAGGAACACTGACTCATCCCCAGAAGGTTTTGGGGCTGACCAATCTCCCCTCTGGCGGAGGATCTCCATAATTTCTCCAAAGGAGACGTCTTTGGGAGGTGACCTGGGGGAATCTCCTCCTTCATCTAAGTCAGTGTCAGTGGTGAGGGACTCGAGGGAGTCCAAGTGCCTCCTTTTGCACTTGTGCTTGCGGTGGCCCTCTTCAGTGGGACTTTCAGAAGGGGATCCGCGAGCCACAGAGGTTTCCTCGGGGAAAATGACCTGGGGATCCTCTAGCACGGGCTGTCCCTGAGACAGGATGAAGGGAGTCATTGCCAAATCCAGGGGGGCCTGCGTGGTATCTGAGGGGATGGGCTGGGGTCTCAATCCCTGGGAGAGACCTCTCACCACTTTGAAGGCTGAGGGAGAAGTCCTCCCCGGATCCGAAGCGGGGACCGGAGCCGAAGACAGGGTAGCCTGAGGTCCGAGGGGACGGATCGGGTCCGAAAGGGTCGGAGCCGAAGAATCCATTGCCCCGGGTCTGACTCCATGTCCACGGCTAGGAGAGTCACTCGGATCTGAACAAGTCAGATCCAAGGAACTCAAGGTAACATCCGGAGTTGAGGTTGGAGGAACCGTTGGTCCCGAGCTACCAGCTCAGAAAAACCTTGGATCCAAGAGCCCCGAAGCCGAAGCATGGATTGGGGAAGGAGAGATGGGGCGGAAAAGAGGCATGGAGGTCGCCCCTCTAGAGGGAGAGGGACCTGGCAAGACTCCCATCTGAATTTGGGCCTGAAGAAATCTCCGCATCATCCTGTCCATATCCTCAAAGAGGCCACCGACTCGGATCTGGCTGGTCTGCGCAGAAGGGTGGAGGGCCTTGGGTCCGAATGTTCCAACGGTTCTGGTGAGAAACACGGTGACCGGAGCTGAGGAGAAGCAGGCCTCATGGTCTTAGGATGGGGGGCTGAGAAAGAGCTCCCTGTCTGGGGATCTCTTACGATGCCTGTCTTTCTTTTTCTCCCTTTCTTCTCTGCATCTTTCCTTTTCCTTCTCTTTTTCTTTATCTTTGTCAGACTTGCTGACTGAAGATCTGTCCTTCGAGGACCCATTGCCAGATGAAGAGGGAGGTTGAGTCCCTGTCTAGGGAGGCACACTAGCGACCGAGGCTGAGGCAGAATCCAGCATAGCAACAGGGAGAAGGCCTTTGGTAACTAGCTTGGCCCTATGATCCCTAAGGGCCCCAGGGTTGAAGCCTGAACAGACAGCACACTGAGTGGATAAATGTGCCACTCCTAAGCATATCACACACAGTGTGACCATCGGCAGGGGAAAGCTAATGGTCACACTCTGTACATTTTTTTGAACACAGACTTTGGCTTGTCAGCCATAGTGTTGCACTCAAAGGTATAAGTACTACCTTCCCAAAAAAAACCACACACACACAGGTAGGCGAAGGGCAGGCCTAACTACTACTCTAATACAAAAAACTTTTTTTTTTACACCGACTACAAAAGGGGAGGAAGTTTAATCCTAGACAAGCACACCTAAATAGAAGCAAAAGTTTCCACTTACTATCCCTTTTTAGCTCAGAGCAAAGGAGACCACGATGCACACTACTGGCGTGGCAAATGAGATCTGAGGGAAGATAGGAGATGGTAGGGCATTATGGGTAAGGGGAGGAGCTTGGAGCAGATGCTAAAAAAAAGTTGCCGGCTCAGATCCAATACGGATCTGTATACCCACAGGTTGCAGATAAAATGAAGTTAACTACTTCAGATATGTATTTTCATTACACTGTGAACTGCAATCTACCACAACCTCTTCATAAGCCCTGTGTAACAGCTAGACCCTAAAGAACCTTTCTTTTTACTGTACCACCAGTTACATCAAGTGCTTCACAATCAGATATATAAAAAGGGGATCAGCAATGTTTTCTCTCTCCCTCTTGAAAAGGATAAGTTAACGCCTAAACAATCCCCAATTTAAAAAAAGCAGTGCAGTAGTGTACGCAATGGACTTATAACTGTATTTATTTTTGCTCAGGTGAAAG
Source organism: Protopterus annectens (assembly GCF_019279795.1). Lineage (NCBI taxonomy): Eukaryota > Metazoa > Chordata > Ceratodontiformes > Protopteridae > Protopterus > Protopterus annectens. Next base: position 1,336,053,946 of record NC_056747.1, read on the forward strand.
ACTGACAAAAACAATGATCTGCTACTGAAACAAATAATATATGTATTAACTTCCTTTATACCTATTGCAAGGATGCTTCTTCCTTACTTATCGAGATTTGCAATTAGGAGAATATACAGCAAAAGCCACAGACTTCTGTGCAACTGCCCTCATGGTGTGGGTAGCACACCACGACTATAGGCTGTAGGGTCACGTGCAAACCTTTTAAGTAGTGCAAGGATCAGAAGTGAAATCAGTACCTGCTCTGAAGTGATCTGATCCTTCACTTTATGGAAAGTAGTCTCACAATGACATGTCTGCTTCCATTCTCTAGCCTTCTCAAATAATTCTCTGTTCTTGTCAAACAGCTGGCTACTTGGCTGCAAAGCTACTGCCAAGTTTGGGCTAAAACGGAAGCAATAATTATCAGTCTGAAAAAGGATCAAACAAGTGGCTTTGTTCAGGCTCTTGGAGCAACAGTAAATGCATTCATTCTTCCTTTTGACTTGGGCAGGCCATGCTTGTCAAAGATTATAAGCACAGCATATTATCTAGCTTTGAAAAAATGTCTTTTTTTTTAGATCTACTCAAAGTCCACATTTATTCAACCATTTCAAGACGTGTTTCGTCAATGAGCCATCTGCTCTGTCTTTTCATTAATTATTATCTCATACAGAATATGCCAAGTTCTTCTAAGACTTTTTTAATATAGCATAAATGTTTCACTACCGCACAGTGTTTTGTGCTTTTGTTTGGATCCTGGCTGGAGTCCCTTTTCTGAGAAGTCTGCATTTCCTTCCATGTGTCTACATGACTTTTCATGAGGTGTTCCAGTTTTTGCCCACAAAAAAATGCAAGTAGGTGAAACTGGATTTACTCAACCTGCCCCACAATGTGTCTGTGTGTTCTGTAATAAAGTAGGACCCTAACCTGAGCTGTTTTCTGCTTTGTGTCTGCTGCTTGCCAAGACAGGTTCTGGAACCTACCATTCCTGAAATCGATAAAGGAAGATTTAAAATGAGCACATAAGTGTAAGCCAGCTACTTCTGAAGCAGCTGGCTATAGAACACTTAGAGTATAAAGCTCTCTGCACTTATAATTACCAAACAGCACTTAAAACTGCCAAGTCTCTCAGTGTTACTGTCTGTATTACTAACAGCCAAGAATCCTCAGTATATCAATATTGGGGTTCACAGTACTGAGTGGTGCGCACCCACCCCTTAATAGTCTGTGTTCCTGGTACTGACAGAGGTGGATTCCCTGGAAATAAAAGTGGACAGTTGACCAGTCTCAATGTCAGGGATCCAGGGTTCATGGTATTTAGTGTAGGGCAGCCAGTCCTCAAGTGAAATAGTACCTGCCAATGAATAGATGCTACCCAGCACCTCAGCATCCACGATCCCACCACTGATGCTGGAGGATTCCTAATCCCATCGTGTCACTGTTCCTTTCACTAACAGTGGAAGATACTCAGTCCTTCAGTATCAGTGTTCACATTGCTCACTGGAAGTTGCACAGTCACTCTATGTCCAATTTCTGCTATCCAGAAGATGATGCATGGTCCCTTAATGTTTGCTAGTACTCATGGTAAAAGGTATTCATTTCTTCAGTACTAGTGTTACTAGTGCCGACAGTGGAGGGTGGGGGCAGTTCCTCAATGTCAGGTTTTGATACTAATGTCTGATGTTGCCCCATCCCTCATTGTCACTGTTCCTAGTATTGGCAGTAGGGAGGTGGGGTGGGGAGGACACAGTGTGGGAGGGGAGCAGTCCTTTTCTTACAGCTGAGGGTACTCCATGTCAGGATTCTTGGCGATGATGACCAAAGGCATCCTGTCTTATTATATCAGTATTAATGGTAGTGGCAGTGTATAAGGAGAGGAGAACACAGTGTGGGAGAGAGAGAGAGAGAGCGGAGCAGTTCTTCAGCGTCTGGGTTTTTGGTAATGATCAGAAAAACTCACTTGAGAAAATAAACTGACAATAAGAAAAGCATTGTAGCCAGGGAGTACAGCACATCTTAGTTTTTAATTTGGATGAGCACATTCATTAATGAAGTAGTAACTTCTTCAGATAAAGCACAATACAAAAAACAGTTCTTTAAATAAGGAAGTAGTGGTCATGTGTTTGACAAGCCTCCTCTGTGATCCAATCACATGCTCAGTTTCTTGTTTGAATGGACAGCCTTCAGGAAGTGCTGCCTCTTTTCTTGATTTTAAATTAGAAAGGATTTCATTCAATTTATTCAAATATGTATAAGCATAACTAGTGAGTAAATAGTAAAATAAAATATGTGAAAAATGCGTAGCAAATAAAAAATTAGAAGTAAATGAATGAAATTATTTTATAAGAGAAATGCTGATGTTGAATTACTTTTTAACTTTCAACAATTCCCATGTCTGTATTGTGCTTAATCTGAAGAAGTTACTACTTCATTAACGAAAGTGCTCATTCAAATTAAAAACTGAGAAGTGCTGTACTCCCTGTCTAGCATTTTTTTCTTATTGTCTTGGTAATGATGACTAATGATATCTTGTCCCTCTGTGTCATGGTTCCACACTAATGACTGATGGTATCCTGTCTCTCTGTGTCAGGGCTCCATACTAATGACTGATGGTATCCTGTCCCTCTGTGTCAGGGTTCCACACTAATGACTGATGGTATCCTGCCCTCTGTGTCAGGGTTCCACACTAATGACTGATGGTATCCTGTCCCTCTGTGTCAGGGTTCCACACTAATGACTGATGGTATCCTGTCCTTCTGTGTCAGGGTTCCACACTAATGACTGATGGTATCCTGTCCCTCTGTGTCAGGGTTCCACACTAATGACTGATGGTATCCTGTCCCTCTGTGTCAGGGTTCCACACTAATGACTGATGGTATCCTGTCCCTCTGTGTCAGGGTTCCACACTAATGATTGATGGTATCCCGTCCATCTGTGTCAGGGTTCCTTACTAATGACTGATGGTATCCCGTCCCTCTGTGTCAGGGTTCCTTACTAATGACTGATGGTATCCTGTCCTTCTGCATCAGGGTTCCTTACTAATGATTGATGGTATCCTGTCCCTCTGCATCAGGGTTCCTTACTAATGACTGATGGTATCCTGTCCCTCTGTCAGGGTTCCTTACTAATGACTGATGGTATCCTGTCCCTCTGTGTCAGGGTTCCTTACTAATGACTGATGGTATCCTGTCCCTCTGCATCAGGGTTCCTTACTAAAGACTGATGGTATCCTGTCCCTCTGCATTAGGGTTCCTTACTAATGACTGGTGGTATCCTGCATCTCCATTGCCAGTATTCCTGGTACTAACAGAATGTGTGTGTGTGTGTGGGGGGGGGGGGGGGGGTCATAGTATGGGAGAAAGGGGATCTGGGTTCCTGGCAATGATAATTGACAGTATCCTGTCCCTCAGTGTCATAGTTCCACACTAATGATTGAGGGTACCCTGTATCTCATTGTCAGGATTCCTGGTGTTGGCTGTGAGTGTGTGTGTGTGTGTGTGGGGGGGGGGGGCACAGTATGGGAGAGAGGGGAGCAGTTTCTCAGTGTCTGTATTTATGTTACAGATGACTAAGGCTGTCCTGTCTCTCAGCATCAGGGTTCCTGCTACTTACAGTACAGGATACCTAGTCCCTTAGTGTCAGGGTTCCAGCTACTTACAGTGCAGGGTACCCATTTCCTCGGTGTTAAGTTTCCTGGTATTGGCAGTGCAGGGTACCCAACTCCTCAGTGTCAGGGTTCCAGCTACTTACATTGCAGGATACCCAGCTCCTCGGTGTCAGGATTCCTGTTACTCACAGTAGAGGGTACCCAGTTCCTCAGTGTCATGGTTCCTGGTACTAGCAGTGCAAGATGCCATGGGTATACAGTCTGGGAAAGGGTCAGTTGCTCAGCATCAGGGTTATTGGTACTAGCAATAGGTGAGAGAGCAGTTCCTCTGTGTCAGTTCTTGTGGTATTAACAGTGGAGAATATCCTGTCAACCAGTATCAAGTCAGTAAAACAGTGAGGTAGGTGGCTATAGTCATTCCCCTTCAAAATATAAAAATGTCCACCTTATCTACTTGTACCCCAAGCAAGCCATCCATCTTCAGACTCTGGGCATACTGCCATCCACAAATGCAGGAGCAGTAATTTGCCTGGACTGGGGGCATGTCCACTTGATCTGCAACCTACTGGGTTAACGAATAAGACATTAATCTACATTCACTATTCAACTCCTTTTTCCCATTACAGTTAAACCTAGATAAAAAAGATCACCATCACTACAGGTAAATGCCCGAGCACTGCTCCAGAGGGTTGGAACAAGTGATAAAACTTACTCAGGAATTTATAAAAAGAGATATTTCAGTCCTCCTTGTGAAAGTGACATCTGTTATTTTAAAATTCAATATGCAAAACTGCCAAAAGGGACACTTTGCATCTACTGGGAAACACCATGTTTTGATCCAGAAACACACACACACTCACACACATGCACACACACACACACACATATGCATATTGGTTTTCTTTATGCCACAGACCTGTAAGAAGAGCATGTTGAAAACCTGGGAAAATAATTAACACGTGAACTCGTGAAAATGGGATAGGTAATTTTATATTTCGGGGGGGGGGGATGTTATTTATTTTAGTGGAAGCTTTCAACATGCACCTCACTTCAAACAACTTCAACAATGGCATGACTACACCAAGTGCAAAGCATGACAAGGTAGGGACTTCAGGAACGCACCTGCCACTGTCATGCCTTATAACATAAGTGCCACAAAATTGTCTTTTTTTGTCATCGTACCTAAAGGGTTTCAAAATAAAATCACCTCAGTCTACCTGGACTGTTTTTTTTTTGTTTACCCCAGTGCTTCAATTCTTCTTTATGTAATTGGATACAAGTTTTATGTAAGCCAAACCACCAATGTGTAGGCAGGTAAACAGTAAAGTACTTCATCTATACCACTGCCACTCAGCATGAAACTCTTCCCTAAAGATACTATACAAACCATCTCATGTATCACACATTGTACAAACACATACCATGTAAGTATAAATACACCTGTTATGCCACACACATGTTGTATATTATCTCTTAAGGAATAATCACGTTACAACTGATAAGAAGAGAAGGTGAGGGACATCTGCATTTGACCAGCTCTGAAAGGTTCGGTTATTTGTTAGTGCCAGAGGTGTTACAGTCATTTTCAGATCCCACTCATCTATGACCTGTGCTGTTGAGCCAAGTACAATAACAAATATATATGTGTGTATACAATCTCAGATGTCTGCATTGGTTTTCTTCTGGAACTTCAGCTCCAGTTTCCTCTTGTATCCCAAAACATGTTGGTTGAATAACTACAATGAATGTCTGACCTGCTAACAAAATATTACAGAAATAATCCTAAAACAAACAGTTCTAAAGCTAATTTATAGCATCTGATGACACAACACTTGTACACAGAACATATTCTAGTCACTCCAAGACCTAAACTCCAATTACATAAAGTGGTACCTTGATATGATGTGAAACGTCACACTAAGATCTCAGCAGAGTCTGAGTTAGCCTGGCTCCAGAAGAGTAGCAAGAAATCGTTGATAGCAGTTGGAGGATGAAGGTATAGTACCGCTAAAGGGTTACTCTCAACTGCTGCTGTATTACTGAGTATTACTAACAGTCCAGAGAAGACATGCGAGATAATCATAAGTGATTTTCTAAACCCCCTAAATCAGTCTGTTTTCAATGATAACAGTCGGCAAGGCAGTGCAGTCAGCAAAACAATGTTGCCATTCTGGCATTCATACTTTTAGAGGCAGGCACATATATGTATGATAGCACTGCATAAACACATTTACATGAAAGGTTTGCATAGTATAAACATAACACTTTGGGCCATTTCAGGGGAAAAGACAGTAGACGTGCATCCAGACAGAAATGTAAACAAAATAAAACATTACAGAGAGTACAGCCTGCCTGTTTTAGATGCTCCTTTTTATTTATATTTAATTTGCTAAAAATGAATTCCAGTACAGCAAGAGGACTGCAAAGCAGCAAGCACTGCCCTGAAACACTGGTTTCAGGGCAGCAAGTCCAAACAGTAATTTTACAAGGTAAAATGTAGACTGACCATCACAACTGCTTATGTGCAATTAGTGGTTTATGCTCAACTAAGTGGAGCACATACTGCAGTTTAGGGATTCGTGATGATTTATTTTATAAATAGGAAGACCTGAATGCCTTATTTTATAAAACTTGTCACTGGGCAGTGTACAACAAAACTGAACAAAACAGCCCCAAAATGGCGATAAATATATCTTTTTGTTATTGTCAGTGCCAGGGAAGAAAACTTGAGAACCTGTAGCTTGAATATGGAATCCCCTCTTCTCTTTGCCTCAAAAAATATTATAAGCCGTAATTTGCCCTTAAACATGTAGCACAACATACTTTTGCAAAGTAAAATGGCTTTCAATACATAAACAAGTCAGGTTCCACTCAACCTGTCTGATTCCTAACCTTCGCTTACTGGTCCACTGCCTTCCACTTGCCAACACTTTAGCACACTAGTTCTCACTATTGTCTACAGAGCTTCAAAGCAATAGTGGAACTGGACCATAGGAGTCCAACATCAACCTGTCTCGAGCTGAAAGGTTCTTTCCCCTTCTTGGGTGCAATTCATGTACAAGCATATCCCTAGTGATCTTATTTATATTACTGTACTCAAGTGCTTATTTTTCCTTCTTTTTGACTAATTTCCTTCTTTAGATTCTCCAGGTCTGAACCTGAAAGTGGTCCTCTGAGATCAGACTTCTAACCTATTTGACATGAAAAAAATGTACAAGTAAACAGTCTATTTCTGTAGCCTGTAAAATGCCTGGGGTCAACAATAGGGCATTAAAATTTAGAGCTAGTAAAATGCAAATGTTAATCACTTTGTCTTGTATCCTTCACTATTCCTTAGGATTCCCATTCTTATAGCATGTTTAACTTGAAAGAACACACAATGACATCCCAAACTACCCACTTCCAGCTTTTCATTATGGGTCTACAGATAGTCTCTTCACACCTTTATTTCAGTCCGACACATGATTCTATACACTCTAGTACTAAGAACACCATTTCCTCCTGTCATTTTACACACACAAGCTACCTATTTCTCCCGCATACTGTTAGTTACTTTAGCCAGTATTTACCTCCTATTTCAGCCGCATAACCACTCTATCACACTCTGATCTCACTTATCATTGCATTTTAACTCTCACTGACAGACATGCTTTTAACACACCCTGTACTTTGACCAGATGCTCCCATAGATCCACCTACCTATCTGTATACTCACAGATAATATTCAAAGTTTCCATCATCTGTTCCTGCAACCCTACAGCTATCGCTCAGTTATTCATATATGATATTCTTACTTGATGCTATAAAACAACTCACGTCTCACCTATGAACTCACTCCTCTGTGTGAAACACTGTAATCCAGTTTCCAACATTAAAAAGCAGACTCACTGTTAGAAAACAGTGCCGTTAAACCTGTGGTTCAATCGCTCTGTAACTGAATATGGCATTGAACAGATACTCGTTAACTTAAGTACATCAAAGCAATGTTCTCTCCCCTGCTGTGCAAAGCAATGTTCTCTCTCTGCTGTGTGTGTGTAAAAACTACAAATTTCAAGTTTGAATTGTACTAATACTTACTCTTTACTTATTTCATAGATGTACTTCACATACGTGTTTATGACACGGGTGAAGCCAGATCGTGAGTCCCAACACTTTCAAAAACAGACTCAAAGAGAGAGAAACAGAAAATTCTGAAACTTGCTGTTACATCTTCCCAGCAGCATCCCAATGATGTTAGGGACTGTGCGTCCTCCCGCATCTGCTATTTATATATACTATTTCTAAACTGCAGTACTTTGGAGAAGGGGGAAAGTACAGTTGTGTACACTTACCATAAATGTAGATGTCAGAGTGTATTCACTGTTGCATTCATCACATTTGGGTTATCCCTGCCTTTGTAGCCCTCGGCCGGCCCGAATACCAGAGGCTTAGTATTTCTGTGTCGGTTGCTGTCTTTTCAGGACTGATGTCAGGTCGTCAGTAGTATAAAGTAAGGCAGCTGATGCCATTACATTAGTTTTTCTTGTCATAACCTGTCAGGAGCCCCCCAAGTAGGATCCAGGTTCTGGTGGAAGAACCCCACCAGTAGAAAGTAAATACCAATATGTCCCTTGTAAGGAAAGAGAAGGAAAAAGGGGGAACCAGGACTGCAACAGTGAATACACTCGAACATCTACATTTATGGTAAGTGTAAACAATTGTACTTTGTTCCTTGTGTTTCACTGTTGCAGTCATCATATTTGGATTGATTCCCAAAGCTGAGGAAATGGGTGGAGGCAGCCAAGGAAACTAGGGGCTGGCTAGGATGCCCTGTTAGACTGCAGAGGCAAACCCTGTCCTGGATTTGGAGAAGAGAGACAGGTGGTAATGTTTGGTAAAAGTGTGAACAGATGTCCAGGTGGCAGCCTCCAGGATATCCCTGGTGGGGACTCCTCTGAGGAAAGCTGCAGAGGTAGAGGCTGCTCTGGTGGAGTGAGTCCTGACCCCCTTGGGGGGGAGGCTTTCTGTGTTGCTTGTAGCAGAAATGGATGCAGTGTGCTATCCATTTAGAAATGGTTTGTTTGGAGATGGCTTTGCCTTCTGCACCTGTAGCAAAGCTAACCAGCAACTGATCAGACTTTATGAAGGATTTAGTCCTATCTAGATAGAATCTGAGCTGTCTGTGCACATCTAGAGAGCGCAGGATCCTTCCCCCCCTGTTCTGAGGATTAGGAAAAAAGGTGGGCAAATGAATGGATTAGTTGAGAGCCACACTGGACACCACCTTGGGTATGAAGGATGGATTAGTCCTGAGGGATCCCCTGTCAGCATGGAAGATGAAGGGTTCCACAGCCATGAGTGCTTGCAGCTCAGCGACTCTGCTGGCTGAAGTGATGGCCAGAAGCAAAGTCATCTTCCAGGAGAGAAATTTTAGTTCTGCAGAAGAAGCTGGTCCAAAGGGGGGGGGGGGGCAGGGTGAGCTTTTCCAACACAAAGTTAAGGTCCCAAGCTGGGGTTGGTGTTCTTCTGGGTGGCCTCAAGTTGCTAGCCCCTCTTAGGAACCGTTTGACCAAGGGGTGTGAAAAAAGGACCTGCGCTCAGTGGGAAAATGATCAGAGATAGCAGAGGCATGAATTTTAATAGAGGAAAAAGGGAGGCCACTGTGTAGTAGGTCAGCTAAGTAATCCAGGATGAGAGGCGAGGGCTGTGCCATATTGGCCCCCTTAGCCTGAATCCAGGTGCAGAATCTTTTCCATTTGTCAGCATAAGCTTTTCTAGTGCTAGGGCATCTGGCCTCATTTTAACATCTAGAACCTGTTTACTGAGGTTGGCAGATTGAGCGGGGGTTAGGGAATAAGCCAAGCTGCTAAATTGAGTGTCTGCAATTGGGAATGCATGAATTCCCCTTCCCTCTGGGTCAGGAGGTTTAGAATCTGAGGAAGATGCCATGGTGGCAGTTGTGACAGGCTGTGCAGCAAGGTGTACCAGTGCTGGCGAGGCCAGTCTGGAGCTATAAGAATTGTCCTTGGTTTTCCTCCTTTATTTTGAGCAGTACCCTGGGGATGAGAAGTAGTGGAGGAAAGACAGACAGATAAATTGACCCAGGGGAAGGACAGGGCATCCACTTTCCAAGCCATGCAGTGATGCTCTTGGTGCAGAATTTGCTGAGCTGATGGTTGGTGTGGGAGGCAAAGAGGTCGACCTTCGGGGTGCCCCATTTCTGAGTTATTAGGGTGAAGGTTCTTCTGTTGAGTTGCCACTCATGTGGGTCCAGAAGATTTCTGCTTAATTGGTCTGCCAGAGAGCTGACAGAAACTGGTAGGAATTGTGCTAACAGGTGGAATTGCATGACAGAGGCTGTGTGCCAAAGGGTCATGGCTAGCCTGCATAGAGGGTAGGAGTGAGTCCCTCCCTGCTTGTAGATATACCAAATTACAGTGGTTTTGTCTGTTTTGATCAGGAGAGCCCCTGGGAAGAGAAGGGGCTTGAAAGCTATCAAGGCATGCTGGACAGCCGTCATCTCTTTTTGGTTGATGTACAGAGGGATTTACTGTGGGCTCCAGTGGCCCTGTATGCACCTGCCATCCAGGTGTGCATCCCAGGCATAGTCTGATGCATCTGTGATAAGGGTCTGGGCAGTGGGGGGTGGTGAGAAAGATAGTCCCTTGTTGTGGAAGCATGCTGTTACCCACAAAAGAAAATCTTTTCTGAGGTAAAGAATTATAGGTATAAGAGTTTCCAGGTCTTGAGAGTGTTGTCACCAAAGGCTCTTTAGGTACCACTGAAGTTTCCTCATATGCAGTCTGACATATGGAATGAGTAGTATGCAAGACGCCATGAACCCCAGAGCTTGCAGGATCTTCCTTGCAGATAGCTGGGGCCTGGTGGCTAGGTGAGAAAAGTAGGCTGTCAGGAAAATGTGTTTCTCTGGTGTAAGGAATGCCATCTGGGTTGCTGTGTCCAGGCTTGCTCCCCAGGAATATAATCCTTTGGGTGCGCACCTGTTTGGATTTCTTTTCTTTGATAGTGTACTCTACGGAGGTCAGTAGGAACTTTACAAAGGCAGGTGCTTGAGCAGCTTTTCCTGGCTGTCTGCCTGAATTAGGCAGTCTAAGTATGGGTAAATCTGGATATTCCTTTGCCTGCAAAAGGCAATGGACGGAGCCAGACATTTTGTGAAAACTCTGGGAGCAGTAGATAAGCCAAGGGGAAGGGCAGAGAACTGAAAGTGCTGAGGTCCTGCCCTGAAACAGAGATATTTCCTGCATGATTCCTGATAGGAATGTGGAGGTAGGCCTATTTTAGATCTAGGGTAACTAGTCAAGCATCCTTGGAGAGTATGGGTAGCAGCTGCTGGAGAGTGAGCATTTTGAATTTTGGGATCACCAGGAAGGTGTTTAGAAAGGATAGATTGAGGGATAGGGCGCCAGGTGCCCTCATTTCTGGGTACCAGAAAAAGTCTGGAGTAGAAACCTTGGCCTCTCTGTTCTGCAGGAATGTGCTCTACTGCCCTCATAGAGAGCAGGGAAAGGACTTGCTTTTGTGCCTCTGCTCACTGGTTTGACGGTAGAAAGAAAATCTGTATCCCTGGGACACTATACTGAGAACCCAGCAGTCGTTGGTAATGGTGGCCCAGGTGCTTGCATGAAAGGAGAGTTTTCTTCCTAGGGGTAAGTGAATGTGGGCAGAGGGAGGGGGTGGGGGAGGTGAGTAATTTTGAGTTCTTACCATATGTGGGTGGCTTAGAACTCCCTGTTTTTTAAGTGCAGGTAGTCCATTGCTTAGATCTCTGCATTTCCTGTGGTTGCTGTTTGGGGGGGGGGGGTCTCGTTCCCCAGGTTCTGGAATGGAATGGCTTAGTGGGAGCAGGAAAGGGCCAGGGCTTGGTGGGACAATGCCTGCTGAACCTGGGTGGCTAGACCTGTAGGAAATCCTTAACTGTCTGCATAGATTTTGCTTTTTCTTCCATCTTTTTTAAGACCTCTTCTGCCTTAGTGCCAAATAAGTTGTCTTTGTGCAAGGGGGCATCCAACAATTTAGATTTGATATGGTCTGGCAAGGGCTGTTCCTTAAGCCATGCATGCCTTCTAATGACAGATCCGGTGACTGCTGCCCTGCAAGAAGCTTCTAGGGCATCAAAACCACAGTGCAAGGTGTGTTGAGTTACTTGACTTGCAGAATGCATTAACTCTTGTAACTCTTTAGATTCTGCACAAGCAGGAAAGGAAGACATTTTTTGTTTGAGGAGTTCCAGGGTATATTGCTGAAATTTTAGCATATGGAACTGACAATTTAGTGCCCTGATAGCAAGAGTAGCTGAGAGATATACTTTTCTACCCAATTTGTCCAGTGCTTGGGAATCCCTATCTGAGGGGGTGGGATTCTTAGCAGAGGTTGCTTTAATCCCTTGAGGCCCCTTGAGAAATTACCTCAGGGTCAGCAATAGGATTTTTGAAAAGAAATTTGTGCGAGTCAGGGACTCTATAGTACCTGTCTGGTTTTCTGGGTGCAGGAGGGAGGGTATCAGGAGTCAAGCTGGATTCCAGGAAAACATCCTCCACAACATCCAGGACTGGGGGGATGGTCAAGGGTCTGTGCTGTGGAAGATCTAAGAATTCTCTTTTTAGACTGAAGGTAGTCCTGACTCTCCCACTGGAAATGCTCCCTTAAGGTATGAAGGGTTTCCCCAAAGGAAAAATCCTCTGGGGGAGAGGCAGAAGAGATGGAATCCTCATAAGAAGAGAGGGGTTGCATGTCTTCATATTCAGATGCATCAGAGTCATCTGACTCTTGTTCAGACAAAACTACAGGGGACAGATCTCTTTTCCTTTTGGAGGGGGTAGCTTGGCTTCTCCTGATCAGCATGATGAGGTATTCTGCCATTTTAAGCATTTGAGACTGAGGCAAGGCAGCAGGTGTCTGAGATTGGGTCGTCGGTTTCTTGGGTGTAGTTCATACCCTGGGCCTAAGAAACTCAGTCATTTTCGAAAGAACGGTAGTTGTGAAAGAAGATGTTGGTTTGTGTCAAGAATCGGTAGTGCAAAGTAATTCCTCGGAAGCCGGTGCCTGCACAGCGGCTCCGGACCCATCCAAGGGTAAAGATGACTGCAGGATCCTTAGTCAGAGAAGAGTTATGCGGTATACTGGACCCCGAAAGGGTCTCAGTAGCGGCATGCAAATTCACAGAAGCAGGCATCAGGGGCTGCGAAAGCGGCTCACTGAGGAGCGGAGAGCTGACAACTAGCTTAACAGAAGTGTTGTCGGTAGGTTTAGACCTGTGTGGTCTGTCTGTCTTTATCTTTACTTTTTTTCGGAAGATCTGCTGTCGGATGGCTTACCGAAGCCATATCAGAGTTCGAGGACTGTAAGCAAAAATATCTAGCTACAATAAGGGCCTGATGATGGATAGTTCTGGCATTGAGCAAAGCACACAAGTGACGTGGGGGACGTCGTGGCCTGGGCCTAAACAAGTGATGCAGTAAGAATGAAAGTCTCGGTGTGGTATTTGCTTTCCACAGACGAGACAATTAACTTTTTCTGACATCGGTTAATGCAAGAAAAAAGGAGCCTCAATGGGGAACTTAGCTTTAGAAGACTTCAGCTTCAAATCGGTAGATGAAACTCGGGTAGCGGCTGACTGGCACTCGTGCAAACTGCTTCTGCTTCAGGCTCCACAACAAGAAAGACTGGTGTAATGGCATTGGCTGCCTTACTTTATACTACTGATGACCTGACGTCAGTCCTGAAACAACAGCAACTGAAATACTAAGCCTCTGGTATTCGGGCTGGCCAAGGGCTACTCTGACAGGGATAACCCAAATGTGATGACTGCAACAGTGAAACATGAAGAACATTCATGAATGATGCCACAAACCTGGATACATACATTTCCTTCATTTACTCTTGTAGTTCCATAGTTTAGAGGATCACAATTGCAACTCTCAGTTCGACAGCACCTATTTGCAACTACAGGAATGTTTTATACTTGTATTCCCTAAACATACACTTTGTTTTGGCTGTTGTGTTTTTTTTTTGTTTTGCTGTTGTAATGTATTCAGTATTTTTTTTGTTGTTGTAATGCATTCAGTATTGAATTCAAAGTTCTCTACTGTAATACCCTTCTGCCTGAGGTCTTCTCCTCAGAGCTGTGCTGAAAAGAGGATTTGTTCAGATGGACTCCCTAGGTCAACAACAAAATGTCAAACTTATAGGGCAGGATTCACGAAGCCTCCATGTAAGAGTTATAACTCATACACGGAGGCTGCAGTTAAACGGAGTGATGTCAGCATGCTCTGCATATTAATGAGAGCATGCTGAATCACACTGAAGGCCAACACGGTCCGTGTAAGACAGTAGGGGGCGTGTCCGTAGGCCGAGCCCTGTAAGCGGACACGCCCCCAGAAGAGGAAAAGTACCCAAAGGAAACACCCACGACAGAGTCCACGGAAATGTGAATAAACAGAACACAACACATGCCCCCACAGACTATGAACATAAAATAAATATAAATGAACATGTTATAATTTTTTTTTAAATTGTAAAGATGTTTAACCGTGAGTGCTCATTTGCTGGCGTGCCCGTAGCGCAGCTACAGTTAGCAGTCAGTGGGAAAGCATATAAAAACTAAATATGCAAAATAAACCAGGAAGCAATAGCGTAGCGGTAGAGATGCTGGCTGCAGAGCAGGCATTCATGGTTCGAGCCCCCACAACACCAATTTTTTTTTGCAAAATAAGCAGGAAACAAGTCCCTGACAAATATGTAGACATAAAACCACAACTTATGTAAAATGTAATGAAATAGCCCATTTATATTGAAGAAATGTGAGGTAACAAAAGAATAAAAAATGCCAGATGTGCCCATAGATGAGCTACAGTTTAACAGGGTGAGTGCATCCGCCTGTAGTTGAGCAGTGGATTAACTGGTGCAAAATGACTGCCCGTAGCTGAGCAGTGGTTTAACACGCTATATCTATGTGCCCCTAACTGAGCTGAGAATAATATGCGTGCCGATAGCCAAATGAGGCTTAAAGCAGCGTATCCCGTTTGCGCGGAGCTGCGCAGCGCGCAAACAAGCTAACCGACGGGCAACGTTGAGCAATCCATATCAAAACTGCCTTTACACAGACACACCCCTCAGCATGTCCAGACAGTCATGAAAAATAAAAAGCAGTGGCCAGGTTCGAACCCAGGATACTATACACCATAGTCAAGGTACAGAACCACTAAGTCATGACAGCAGTACCTAGAAATGCAATAATAGCTAATATATAGGAATGACTACAAACTACAGCATGACAATGCAGGTTTACTGAAGTTGATACAATTCCAAAATGGCCAATCACAGATATGTGCGGGAAAAACGGACTATATAAGCCCCATAGGCGGGAATACACAGCATAAACGATTGTAGAACAGACCTGCAGGCAGAATGTCAGGAGTAGGAGAGGGTAGTTGCTTTCGAGCACAGAGGTGGAGTGTTGAGGAGTCCAGGTACATGGCCTGGCTCCTAGTCCACAATCATGAGGCCCAACTCATGCAGGGCCAGGTCCTCTGGGGAGCATACAGGGCTGAGGCGTGGGACCGGTTGGCTCATGATCTCACCAGTGCCACAGGGATTCCAAGGACTGGTGAGCAGGTCCGTCACCACCATGCGGACCTGAAGAGACGCAAGCAGGATCAACTGAACCTTTGGATCCAGGAGGCCCAGCAAACACCCAACGCCCCACTACTGAGTAAGTAACATTTAATTATGTATGTAAAAAATTAAACTAGCTGATATTATAGAGATGTGTATATTCCAATATTACTTCATTTATATTACAGCTGCAGGTGTCCGTTCTGCGAACCGCAGAGCCTATGGCGATAGGCTGGTGTGGTTGCGCCACCAGGCAGGTCAGTAATCCACTACCAGTAACTGTAAAGAAATATAAAAGTATGACAGTCAGCAAAAGAGTGCAGTGTAGTCAGTAAGGAATAAAATATGCAAGTAACAGTGTGAAAGTGTATGTAAGTATTGCTTGATTACAAGAGTTTTCAGCCTGTAAGTGTAACCTAAACATGAAACTGTCCGACATATATTCTGAAATAAAAATGCCCTGCCTGTAAGAAAATAGTACACAACCTGCAGCAGGCTGAAAAGTATAGCTGCAGAAGATGATGAAATCACATGTTTGAAATATATCCCTGTGGAAATACTGAAACATGACAGAAGTGAGACTGCTGGAAAGGATTGTAATAACTACTGTTAAAACATGTCAATAAAGCCTAGAAGTACCATCCTGAATAGTAAAATGAAAGCAAGTGAGAGAGTGTGAGAAAGTGTCATGAATCCAGCAATACAGTATTAATAACCCCTGAATAAAGTATACTGCAGTCAAGACAGAATGAAATGCATGTGAGATTCAAAACCAAACAGAAATATGTTCAAAGTGTTGCTGCATGTGGAATGTGTATCCCAAAATCCGGATATGTTGCTCTCAGTCTGAAATACGCAGATAGGATGATTGTCTGATATACCAAACACCCACACTTGTCTACAGCTATATAAAGCAAAAGTAGCAAGATGATGTAGCTGAACAAAGCTAGATATGAATGTGTATGAAGAACACTAAAATGTATATTGATGTTGCAGTAACAGTCCTATCAGCAAGGTGAAATAGTTATCATATAGGAAACTGTAGTTAGAACAGTAGTGTGTATATAACTGTAGCTATTAGAAATGTACAGCATATGTATTGTTATTCGAAGGTGTTAATATTACTTTCTTTACCCCACCCTATAACCACATATAACCCATTCCACGTGAAAATGGTATGTGCAATCACAATTAACACCCCTGAACGTTTGTCCTGTTGGGTCATATATATTTGCATGTCCGTTGATGCATCTGCCCTGTTCAGACATCCACACCTGATGGCCCGTTGCCATCAATTAACCCTGCATGTTGTTGGACTGTGTATTTCTGTTCAAATTATGCATGTGTTATGCACGCTGTTCAATGGTGTGAATATCTGGGTGTTTGGTTAATGGGAATACTAATGCATGCTGTTACAACTAATTGTGAATGGTATTATATGTCACTAACCCAAACTGTCATGACATAATGCAAAACATAGGATGACAGGGAAGGCGGGTTCCAGCGGACCCACCTCTCCCACCTCAGCTGGCGAGTGCACCTGGCACTAGTGCCGAGTCCGGACCCTCCTCCGGTGGCCCTGTGCCACCTGCAGGTGGAAGTGCTGCAGGGGATGGGGCTCAACCCCCCCTCTGCAAGTGTGGCCGGAGGAGAACCACCACTCACCCTCCGTAGCGTCCGGACTGTGGTGCGTAGGGAGATTCGGGACTCTGTCCTTGAGCCCCTACGCCAGCTCGAGGCACGGGTGGCGCAACTAACGGGCATGCCTGTTGCCCCGCCTACACAGCCCCCAGTACAGCCCCGTCCTGGGCAGTGAAGGAACAGTGGCAACTGCCTATGGGTGGGGATATCAGTTCCACTGTTGCCATCTGTGGGCTCATGGGCTCTGGATATCCAAACCTCCGTCCCCGTCAATTGTGTAACCCCCCCCACACGTCATACACCACCCCTGTATGCGTCTTGTTTGTCTTGTCTGTTTACCTACCCAACCTACCTCCCCAGCTGTACCGACTTCCTTCACCTGACATACCACTCTTACCTGAAAAAAAAAAAAAAAGGGCACTCTGTACCCACAAAAAAATTACGCCCCATACATAGCTGCCCATTCCGCACACATGTCCGCTGGACATGGAACCTATCAATTACAATTGGCTGTACAACAAGTATTATTGTTGTCCTGACACCTCTCTCAGGGGTGGAAGGTTTCAAATGTCACACCAAATTACATACATATGCACAGCTGTTGCTGATGAAGAAATGGGAGCTATGGGCCTTACCTACATCCCTCCTGCACATCCCAAGCTTGTTTCCCTACTGTCTTACCCTCTTTGTGACCCCTTTTTCACCACTTTCCTGTCTCCCTATTTTATTTTCTTTCAAAGAAAATAGCGCGGGTGTGCGCCAGAGTAAGCACCGTTAAGCGGTTGTAACCGGGTGTGTGCGGAGCTAACCGCCAGTGCACATGCGTGAGCTCTGCGCAAACCAGCGCTAGCCTGGTTACAACTGCTTAAAAGTGCCTTAGTCACTGTGATTGACAGGTCCTGTACTCAGTTCAAAAGAAAAATAAACTCCCACTGTCAGTCCCGAACCCAGGACCTTGGAAACACTAGTCTGTACGACCTACCACTAAGCCAGGACTCTTATACAAAAACATTGTGCTAAAATAAATATAACATGTAAAAGTAGGGATGAATGTAAAGGGAATATAGGATGTGTAGTACACAAAGCATGTCATTTAAAATAAATGTCAAAACTACTGGATTTCCATAATAGTAGTGTGTGAACAGAAACAGCCATGCTAGTTGGCAGCCTGTAGATAATAAGGTCAGTTAAAGTACATAGATATATGTATGCATATGTACATATATATATATATAAATATATCTATATATAGTTGTAGGAGTCAATGTGCATACACACTTGCTACAGGGAACATGAGAGAGGAATGGAGAATTGTGAATATACAACACAGCCTGAAGCATGAGAGAGATACTAACCTTAACAGTCACAGAACACTGTCCACAGCATACCAGCATGGTCCCCGCCCTCACAATCTGAAAGGGCAACGCCTATCCCGCATACCCTTTTATAGCACTGACCTGAAATCACAGTGAGAACTGCAATCAGTACACAACTGGCTGTATGCAATTAGCAAATGCTGGCTTACAATTGGTGCAGAGGCCATCACATGGACCTATGCAGATACCTACAAAAGCATCCAGTGCTAACACTCCCCACATGCAATACATTCATTGCATTGTCTGTAAGCAGACAGAGGGAGAGCGAGAAGTGAGAGAGAGAGAGAGAGAGAGAGCAAAAAAAAAATAAAAACCAGACACTGTGACTTTGTAACCTGAAGCTGTCAGCACTGACAGTAGCAGCAGCAAGCAGAAGCTGTGGTAACGCAACCAGCTGCGACAAACAGAGGTAATGCAAAGTAGCAGGTTAATAGTCTGCATACTGTGAACCCTCCAAATGTGTCATAGGTCTGCATCCATAGGTATGTCCATGTGATATGTTGTGTGTATGTAGTTCCACCAAAAGGGGATGACCATACATCACATGTCAAGCAGTCATAGGCCAGGATCCTGGCAGCATGTGTCCGTGCGTTGGCCCAGCAATGGCTGTAGTGACTGCTTTGAAATGTCAGCCAGGCCCAAAAGTCAGGATCAGCCCATCCCAAAGGCACACTGGCTGGGAACAAGTGTCTGCAGGTACCTGATGTCACTGCATATGCATCCCATACTGCATAATTCCATAGCTTAGCAGACCAGGCCTGTTATGCATATGATGTGGTAATTCCCAGGGTCAGTCGAGGTGCCCCCTTAGTGGTGTGGGACCACTGTTGCTGTATGCCACTGTCCAGGTACATATCCTGTAGCACGGCCAAGATAAACTATCAGTGTTACATGCGGTGGTATGTCCTCTCAGAGTGCCGTTAGCACACATCCAGGGGACCACGAGGTCACAGTGATGCTGTGTGTTCTCCTCTGCTGAGGGCGGCCCTCACCTGGACATGTGAGATGATAAGGAGGTTACATCCAGCTGGGATAAATATTTCAAAGGTGGGGGAGAAGGAGGGGGGATATGTGCACCGAACATGTCTGCAGGATTATTGCCAATATGCGTGTGTTTGGTGAATGTTAAGTAGGTGTGGATTAACACAGAGCATATCTGAGGCATGTGGTCCATATGTGTAACATAACTGAAGAATGCCTTGTGGTCATCCATAGTGTTTGTGTCCATTTCCCTCCCAGAGTAGGCTGTGGCTGTTATGACGGACTGTAGCGTAGTACCAGTGCTGACCACAGATGCCTACCCTTAATGTGAATGTGCTCTGTCCTGCAGTAGCCTCCTGCTATTGTTATACAATCTGCCTCTGTCTGGGGTCCACCGGACAGGATGCCTAACCTTTGTGCATAGGGTCTGGGTTAGACATGTGTGTGCAAGTGTCATGCAATCCACGGCATGTCCGTGGTAAGCATTTGCAAAGGGGTCAGCAGTGTGGCTTGTGGCTTCCACTGGCCCAGTGTGCTGCATGGATACCATCTCAGTCCCAGCAAGTGAATAACTGTCTAATCACATACATATCAAAGTAGTCTACTGTGCTGGTGGTGGTGGTGGGATATGTATATCCAGGCCGAGTAACGTCTGTCCACATCACAGTAGTGGATGGTGTCCCACATACAGTACCTTGGGATGAACCCCCAGAGTGAGGTTGTGCATTGCACCTGTCAGTGTGTGCTGACCGATGGGGCATGCTACTACGTTGTGTGGAATGCGGCAGGTATTGTTGCACAGGTGTTGGCTGAGCACTGATATCTAGCCATGTACCTGTGTATCCACCACGACACACACACATGCAACATATGGGAGGAGTAGTATATCACTACACATGAGTATCATGTATAGTATGTGTACCATATATTGCTGACATGGTCTGCTGATATCCTGTCTGTGTTCTCTTCCAGGGAGAAGGCGCGACAGCGTAACCCCGCCTACTCTGTGGCAGAAGATGAGGAGATCCACCAGAGCCTGGTGCGGGAGTATGACATCCTGTTTTCCCGCACCAGTCAGAATCAGCAGGAGAGGGCCGCACTGTGGCAAGACCTTGTCCGTAGGGTAAATGATATTGGCACGCATAACAGGACATATGAGCAGGTACGACATCACTGCAGTGATTTAATCCGAAGTGTCCGGCAGCGTGCATCAGATATCCACAGGCAACAGGTCGCCACAGGAGGTGGGGTGGCCACACATCCCCCCCTCACCAGACTGGAGGGGCTACTCCTAAGTGTTGTGGCTCCAGCCCCGGAACACCAACAGCAGTACACCTGCATTATGATGGAGGCTGGTTCCACACAGCAGCACGACATGGAGCGTGCAGGTAATATGCCATATGTACACCTGACTGTTCTGTACACTGTATCATATGCAATATCAATGGCACAGATGTGCCCACTGACATTAATCTCATTATTTCTGCAGGTCCCTCCAGGGTTACAGCAAGACAGGCCATCCATGCTGGTGAGTGTGTTTAACATAACCTATAATAGTCCTGATAATGCTAGTAACAGTAGTGTAACTCAGTAGTGCTCTGTGTGTATACTGCAGGGTGTGCATGTGTGCAGTGTTGCCTGTGCCCATGTGTGCATGTGTGCAGGTGTGCCTGTGTCCACGTGTGCATGTGTGCAGGTGTGCCTGTGTCCACGTGTGCATGTGTGCATGTGTGCCTGTGTCCACGTGTGCATATGTGCATGTGTGCATGTGTACACGTGACCATGTGTGCATGTGTCCACGTGTGCATGTGTCCATGTGTGCATGTCTGCATGTGTGCCTGTGTGCATGTGTCCATGTGTATATAAGTGCATCACTGGTAACAATGTCTGGAGACTGTAAACTGTGTTTCCTGTCTTCATCCCACAGGTTCTGGGGCTGCTCTGGTGACCTGCAGCAGGGAACCTGAATCCTGTGCCACGGCTACTGGTAATGATGATATATGTGTAATGGTACAGGAAGGTGTGTCAGGGTCTGCCATTGGTCAGCCAATTGACAGTACACAGCTGTCAACCCCATCATTGCGCACAGTCATCCTGCCTGTACATCCTTTGTCACCATTGTCCCTAGGTGATGGACAGGATACAGCGGGCATAGACCAGGGTAATGTGGTACCTGTGGCACATGCGTCCCCACACAGCAGCCATGGGCAGGGTCCTCCGATGGTACCACACAGACAGTTGCCCATGGGTTCTCGTGGGAGCATCCGTGGGCGTACTGCCTCTGGCCGACGTGCCCAAAGAGGTCTGTCAATCTCAGCTATGTTTCGGACTGTCATGCAGGCTCAGTCACGTATGGAAAGGTACACCAGACAGGGTCTGAGGGAGCTCAGAGCATGTCGCACAGCCATGACAGACAGTATGCGTGACATTGCGAATGCTATCCGTAACTTCACCGATGTCATAGACAGGCGTTGTGGGGACATATTACAGCAGTTCCACAACCAGATGTCCATGAGCCAGGGCAATGGGAGGCGTTTGCGGCGTCGACGTGGCCGTATGCCGGCAGTGGCAGCAGCTGGCAGTCGGCGCGGACAACAGGCTCGCACACGCACCCATAGTGCCAGCAGCAGCCCCAGCAATGCTGGGTCTGTGCTGTCATCGGAACGCCCCAGGAGACCACGTGCACGTGGCTCTGGACAGTCCCAACAGGGACATGTGTTCAGTCAACACCCCCCCGCTTCTGATGACAGTACCCAGTCCGGCTTTGTACTGGATACGGTCCGTAGCACCCCTGCCAGGCACAGGTACCGTGTCCGTGCACACAGACACTGATCTGTATGGCCTGCCAGGTGCAGTCTGTGGCCGTCCACAAACCCCTGTATATGGCAGCCATGAGGTGGAACTGTGTGCGTGCATACACACATGCGAAATGTTAACACTTAGGGCAACCACATACACGCACACACTGCACCAACACTGCCCCACCCTGTACTGCTGCCCCTCACCAACACACATACACACACATGTCAATTGGTGGTATCAGTGGCTGACTCAGGCATACCTAATCCACACCCTGTGCATATGATGACACTGTGCCACCTCCTGCAATCTCCAACATCATTGCGGGAACAGGTAAACACGTTGCTGATGCACAGGGTGACTACATAGACGTGTATTAGTAGTATCATGTTGGTAACAGTACAGTGTGCTGCTACGACTGTGTGTGTACCCCAGCATGCCTGCTGTAGTAACTGTATGAATGTCCTGAATTGTTATCTGCACCCATAGTACATACCAAAGTATAACAGCTGCACATAATTGCATGCCAGTGGTAAGGTTGTCAACAGATAGCCGCATACATGGGTAGCACAGGGGGAAAGCTAACGCAAGTAGTGATATGCAATGGTGGACATGTACAGTAATGGTGTCAAGATGCCCACAACGACTATGCCATGTGGATGTTCGTGCATCTAGATATGTGTGCAGTACCAATGTAGTCCAGATCACAAATAAGTATGACATAATATCGGTTCTACCATGGGCATCTGTGCTGCGTATTCCTGGGTATATGTTGATAGTGCCTACATATTTGCATTGTTACTTACTGTTATTGTTACCCCTTCTTTGTTGTATAATGCAGTACTTCCAGCCCTGTGTACTGTAGCTTTGTTTGCATGCATGTTCGCTTGGGGTCCCCTGGAACACTGCTTACACCTGCAATGCAGAGTTACAGTGCTTCTGTAGACTGCTAGTGACATCTGTATAGCGTACCATATGTATGTCAACTTTACACATGACAGAACGTCACTGTCTGTCCTGTACGCATGTACGTTGCCTGTGACACATTGCACATGTCTTACCTGGCATTTACCCACGTGTGCAGTTATATATATCAGTGCTATGAAACAGTGGCAGTCCACCCACACATACACACCTTCAGTATGTTGTTCCCCATTGGCCCTATGTGTTGGTATTCACCATGGCAATCACACTACTAGGGTGGCATGTGCAAAGGTAACCTGTGAATCGCCTCTATGGTCCAGTCGTGGTTTATGTGAGTCATGTGTCATTGCCACAGCTGCCACATGTATGCAGTCAGCCATCACCCTTGGCCAGGAACGTACAACACATGTGTGGGATGCCACCACACAGCCAATCTGGGGACTGGTCTATCTGAACCCAGTAATGCCATACCCTGTCAGGTGGCATGTCATATATACTACGTCCAGGACAAACGTCAACCCCAATCCCTGCTGCTACTATTGATAATACCCCTGAAGATGTTCCTGATAGCTTTGACCAGTCATTAACTGAGACACTGCAGGCCCTAGCTAGCCATCTACCTCCTAGCTCCCCTGGTCCTGAAAGCAGCACCCCTAGAAAACTACTTGCGTCCAGCTGCCAACCAGTTGCCACTTCACTTCTCCATACCTTGATTGTAACAGTGAAACCCACTACACTTTCTGCTGATCAACTCCCTGCCGAGTACCTATCAAAACCAGATGATGCTATTGCTTACCCCGTCTCAAAGGTAATCAAAGGAACCATATGTTAGAATCTAACTTTCCCACCATCTGGAAAATGTCATATGTAATCCCACTCCACACAGGAGGCAGCTCTACTGAAGTCTCCAATTATAGGCCAATAGCTATACTCTCTCCACTTGCAGAGATTATGGAAACTTTCGTCATAGACAAGTCATGCACCACCTAATCCAAACTCGCATTATGGCAGACACTCAGCATGGCTTACATCCTCATCACAGCACTACATCAGGCCTCTTAGCCTTTACTAACACCATAAGCCATACTTGCAACATTAATTATATATCCACAGCCCTCTTTTTGGATAATTCAAAGGCATACGATATGGTTGATCACCAACTTGTACTCCACACCCTGCACAGACTGTCTAGATACTGGAGCCTTCCAATGGTGTCAATCCTACCTGCATGGTCGACAGCAGGCCGGCCTCTGGCAGAACAAACCCTCTAACCTTCTACCTAACACCCTCAGAGTACCACAAGGCTCTATACTAGGGCCCTTGCTGTCCTCCATCGTCATTAACGACCGTTATATTGTCATCCCAAAAGTCAGCTGTACCCAATATGCTGTATACTCTACTCTGATCTGCGAAGCCACATCTCCAGTAGAGTTATGGTCAGCTACCCAGACCACCTTTAATACAATAGCAAACTAGCTTTCTGAACATCGTCTGATCCTAAATCCCAATCAAACTAAACTGCTGTTATTCCACCAACACGTAGGTCTACCACTTTCACCGTTACCATAACATCAACTGATGGCACAATAATCTCCCCTGACCCATCTCCGAAACTATTAGGTGTCATCATAGACAATAATCTCATATGTGACATACATGTTAACCAGATTAGCAAAGCCATCAATAGAAAGCTAGGATCACTTTACAGAATTAAAGCCTTCCTAGCCCCTCCAGCTAAAGGTGCCATAGCTCGCTCACACCTTGTTTCAACCCTTCTGTATGCATCCCCTCTACTCTCAAATATGAACAAGACTGTCCTTAACAAGCACTCGATTTGCTACAACCACATTGCCAGGTTTGCCACTGTTCCGCCTTTTAGGACACATCATTGCATCAATCTAAATCAGCTTGGTTGGCTTGCAATACCCAGCCTAATACAGTATAACCAACTGATTATGGCCTATAAAATCCTCTATAATCCAGACAATACTCATGCACTTCAATTATTATCACCCCCTATAACAATCCTAGACCGCTTCGATCCTCTAACAAAGTACTACTTCAGACTAGCAAGTTTAATAACACAGCTGGTGATTCTCTCTTTGCAAACCCTGTAAGTAGATCCTGGAACTCACTTCCAGCTGATATTACCCTACTTTCCACCTTAGGTCATTTAACAGTAGACTCAAACAACATTTGTCACGTAACTGGCTATGTCAATGTATCAAGCCTGGCTAACTCGAATGTGCAACTTCTGTGAACCACTTTACTGTGTAATTTTAATTTAATCCTGGCTTGTGCTCAGGTCTAACATTAACCTGTGGAACATGTTTGACTTGCTTACTTATGTAATCTCTGTAAATAATCTGTTTGTACTATGTAATGCTAGTATTATGTAATGCTGTATCTGCTACCCTCGTAGCTTGTCTCCACGGGCCTCTCCTGGAAATGGACATGCATCCAGTTGGGCTATCCCAGTCAACAAATGTAGGATAAATAAATAAATCAATACAATATATTACAGTGACGACAATACGAGTCAGACATTGACACACACTGACAGCATGCTGAACACACTGGGACATACGTGGGGACTCCGACTAGCAGCCTGCCTGGGAATCACACACCTCCGCAGCTGGCACACAGGCATATGTCCCGTCGGAACAGAGCACATGCCACACATGGCACGCACATCCCCTGTGCCACACACTCACAGCCTGTAGGGCTACACAACACACCTGCTACAGACGTGTCAGGTACCTGTCATGTGTGCTGCACTGGAGTCCCGCTCAACAGGCTGTATCTGGTGAAGGTCACAGTGATATGACTCAGGGGCACTATGGTCCACCACAGCACACATGCATACAGGTCAGACAGAGGCATGGACAGATATGACTCACTCATTGACCATGCCAGTGTGGCTGCCTGGGACATACCTCCCTGGACTACATGATAGGGAACATAGAATGGATCTCTCAGCATGTGGCACAGGCCAGTATGAGCCTGATGTTAGTTGCCAACATACCCTCACCAGGTATTCTACCACTATATGTGGGAAGGGTGTTGTATGTCTACATTATGCTCAGTCTCCACTGTCATTCATAGGGTATCCACTGGCTGTCAACGTGTGCTTACATGCTAGGGAAGCCACACTGATGTGCACGGGTCATCTTGCACGTGACACCCATCGCCCGATGTATAATGGCAAGGCTCCTTGGTACACACATACTGCCTTATGCTGCAGGACATGGTTTACATAGCGACCTCCGTGGGTATCACACAGGTTAGGACACTAACAGTGCTGCTACACAACAACAGCAGTGTACACCGGAGGATGCATGCACCAGACACTGCCCTCAGCATGGTGAACTGCAATGTCTGTGCAGTACCAGATGCATGATTCATGGCTCACAGGTGTTACCCATCACTGACAGGTTATGCCCCATACCATGCCTGTCGTCCCCTACACATGTAACACACATGGATAGGGGGGTGGTATCCCAAGGTAACACAGATACACACACCTCCAGGTTGTTGGCACAGCACAAACCATCAGGGCCTACTCATGTGCAGCTGACAGTGTGTCGGACTGCCATCTGGTTCATAGCGTGGCACACACAACCCTCACATACACAGGAAGACCACCTATCCTCCATAACAACACCGGCAATATGACATGAACTGTGTTTATAAGGCCGTACTGCATCCAGCCGAACATTGTGTGTGAGCACTACTGTAGCTACAATACTCTAGTTGAAGAGTTCACAGCATGTGGTCACCGAATTGCAGTGGAATGACATGTTACCACTACCACAACAGGTGGGAATATGCAGCACCTGTACATCGACTACATGTACACTATATGGCCCAGACCAGATGTGTATCCCCTGCTGTAGGTCTTTCACCATAGACACCCACACTGTATAGGGACATACCACGTGCGGACCCTGCACAGTAAGACACAGTCATATTGGTATACATTGCTAATACCATTTATCCACACGAAGCATGTGTCAGACATGGTAACTACTGCAGGTCACAGGTATTTATGTGTATGTGTCACACACATACATCATGTGTGCAATGCCATTGCTGGTTTAGGCAATGGCATGCATTGTTATGTACAAACACCCACACAAGGTCATACTGTGTGACACAACCACACGTGACAGTTGTTGGTTACCAAAACATGCCTATCTGTACTCTGACAATGGTAATAGACACAGTAGCAGAGCACACTATTGGCATTACTAGCCAACTAGCCCTGTTTGGCTGTGCTGATAGTGTGGTGACATCCCCTGTGTTTACTGGGGGAGTATGCAGCATCTGGTGTATTGTAGTATTTGCCAAAAGGATCTGTTCCCTCACACTTGCATTTACACACACCCTACTACCCCCACACACATGCACACTTGCCATTTGCAGGATTCAAACCACTACCTAACTATGTTATGACAGTTGAGATGGATGCATTAGCAGAGCGCGCTATTCGCATTACTGGGAGGCTTCCCTTCTCCTGCTGTACTTATAGGGTGCTGACATTATCTGTGTTTAGAAAGGGGAGTGTGCATCCTGTAGTGTGTTCTCCCAGTTGCCAAAAGGAACATTTCCCTCATACATATCTGCACACACACAATAACCCCCCTCATCCAAACACACATACTTGCCATTTGCAGGATTCAAACCACTACCTAACTATGTTATGACACTTGAGACAGATGCATTAGCAGAGCGCACTATTCGCATTACTGGGAGGCTTCCCTTCTCCTGCTGTACTTATAGGGTGCTGACATCATCTGTGTTTAGAAAGGGGAGTGTGCATCCTGTAGTGTGTTCTCCCAGTTGCCAAAAGGAACATTTCCCTCATACATATCTGCACACACAATAACCCCCTCATCCAAACACACACACTTGCCATTTGCAGGATTCAAACCACTACCTAACTATGTTATGACACTTGAGACGGATGCATTAGCAGAGCACGCTATTCGCATTACTGGGAGGCTTCCTTCTCCTGCTGTACTTATAGGGTGCTGACATCATCTGTGTTTAGAAAGGGGAGTGTGCATCCTGTAGTGTGTTCTCCCAGTTGCCAAAAGGAACATTTCCCTCATACATATCTGCACACAGACAATAACCCCCTCATCCAAACACACACACTTGCCATTTGCAGGATTCAAACCACTACCTAACTATGTTATGACACTTGAGACGGATGCATTAGCAGAGCGCGCTATTCGCATTACTGGGAGGCTTCCCTTCTCCTGCTGTACTTATAGGGTGCTGACATCATCTGTGTTTAGAAAGGGGAGTGTGCATCCTGTAGTGTGTTCTCCCAGTTGCCAAAAGGAACATTTCCCTCATACATATCTGCACACACACAATAACCCCCTCATCCAAACACACACACTTGCCATTTGCAGGATTCAAACCACTACCTAACTATGTTATGACACTTGGGATGGATGCATTAGCAGAGCGCGCTATTTGCATTACTGGGAGGCTTCCCTTCTCCTGCTGTACTTATAGGGTGCTGACATCATCTGTGTTTAGAAAGGGGAGTGTGCATCCTGTAGTGTGTTCTCCCAGTTGCCAAAAGGGACATTTCCCTCTCACAGTCTTTCACACACACAAACCCCACTCACCCACACACACACACACACACACACACTGAGCATTTGCAGGATTCGAACCCCTACCTAACTATATTATGACACTTGAGGGCGACGCATTAACAGAGCACTATCCGAATTACTGGGCATCTGTTCTGCACCTGTAGTATTTCTAGGGTGCTGACATCTTCATTTCCACAGAGGTTTGTAGATGTAGTACTACCTGTCAGGTGGGGGATAGCATATATATGCATTTGCAGCCACCTACGTCAGTGTCAGATATGCACATCGCACTGGCAGGTTATGTTCTATACCATGCTTTGGGACCACAGGACCTGTAACACACAACACAACCAGTCCAGAACACCACACCCACATCCAGGACACACACTCTTAGCTTCCCTGGGAACAGTGCCAGGATATGCAGGTATTCACATACACCATTCCAGTTGTTAACATCAGGTACAGGCATATTGTGTGTGAGAACTACTCAGGCCTCTACCACTTTACCCTACCGCCACTACAATTTGTGGGTCCATGTGCTATGGCAGAACCACACACCACAGCCACATGGGTTAATACATATTGCACCTGTCCATCTGCAACGTGAGTACTCACTGTTCCACACCAGAGGTAGACCACCATTGTTGATACCTGCCCATGTCCACCTTTCCCTGGACATCCATATCTCATCTCCACCCACAGGCAAGGTTGTCACTGCACACAAACTGTGTTTAGCACAAGCAGACTCTACACTTGTGTAGACTGGGGTGGATGACTTCAGAGGACCCATGCTGGAGGACTATACTGGCCACTCAGCATAATCCTTGACACTTGCATCCTATGAGCATGTGTACAGTTTGCATTGGTCATGCTATCCCACATATACCCATGACTGCTCCACAACAAGACACCTGTCAGCTGTACACCGGCCATATATGCGCCGTTCAACAGACAGAGCGACCTACTACATTGCAGAGCTGTAGCCCTCAGAGGGAGGACATCTGTGGACGGTTCCAGCACGGCACTTCATTCACACATACTCATTACAACACAGTGTTGACAGTGGAATCGTCCAGAGAATGCAGATAGGGCTCCCCTCAGTCTGTTATTGGTGGACACCTACTGTCAGAGATCCTCAGCAACCCTCTCACAGCACACACCGACAACATGGCTGTGGCTTAGCACATTCAATCCCTGAGACCTCCACAGTGCCCCTGCTTGACAGAGGCACAGCTCACTAGCCTCACATGTCGCCTTCTGTGACCTACTTCACAGTGGCACAGTAGCCTACTATCCTGGGGATGCAGATGCCAAGCACACTCTGGCTGAGCTGCCATTCCCTGGGGCAAGAAGCCTAGTATTGACCTCTACACCCATATGTTCAATTGTCGGATGCACAATATTTGTTGTGCTGTTCTACTGTTTGCAGGTCTTTATTGCCATAGCATTCCCTGTTCCTATGACCAACTTGTGTATCTGTGGCAGATGTTTGCATATGACGGCGATCCACTATATCACTTATGTCTCTGTGGTCATTTACTGTGTGCACTGGGCTGATTGCTGTGTTGTGGTTGGTTCCTGGACTGACACGTACAAGTACCAGATATGTGTGGCCAACTGCTACACGGAGATATGGCCTAAGTGTGTGAGCATGCCCAGTTCAGCCTTTCCATGGCATGTTGTCTGACATATGCCTCATTTATCAAAGTGTGCGAGCATGCCCAGTGTGAGCTTTCCATATGTTGTACTCTGAAGTCCAACACATATTTGGGTGTGTGTGGCCTTCGTCATTATCACACGTTTATGATTGTGTGCTGGGTGTCATGTTGTGTACTAACTGGCCAACTGCTTCGTGTCTGCCACAACAGGGATTATACTGTGCCTGCAGGAATTTCATGGGATACTTTACAGACAGTTTTCAACATACTTTCATAATGACCTAACACTGTAGTACCGTATAGTGTACTGGTTCGGTATTTCACTGTAGTGGACAGTATCCTGGGCTTTAGTCCTATCACTGCTTGACATCTTCATAGTGAGCACGACAGACTGTGTAGGGGCCAGTTGTGCACATATGACCATGTTGCAATATGTTCAGATATGGACTACCTACACCAGGCTCGTCCAACATTGCTAGTGTATTCCACAACATGGGTGGACATTGGCAAACACTAGCGATGTTCTGTAGGCCATTGCTGATGGTAGTCACAGGGTGTGTTTGTCCTTCGACACACATTGTAACTGGAGTTTGCCATTACATATGTCATGGTTGGTATACTGTGCCTCTGTCTACCTCTGACATAACAGTGATACCCAGGGTAGCCTACCATCTCCCATACACTCATCAGGATGCCTCTTGAGGGGTGTCGATATGTGGCACTCTGGCTGACCTGTACCAGGAGTTTACTGCAGTGTGGGGGTGCGTTCTGTGTTATGGATCATTCTGTACAGCTTGTCCTATGTATGTCAGTGCTGGGGTTCAGGTCTCATGTGCATAGCTCACTGCCATTCAGATTGTACAAGGTGCAACATGTTCATTCATTCCAGGTTGGACATGGCATCATACATCAGGCACAGCTTTCCTGTAGCCGGGAAGGATGGCAGTGTGTGGGGCTGCAGTTTGTTTACCCAGGCAACACATGGCATCTGTTCAGGCTCTTTGCTACCCCTGGTGGGGTACTGTTGTGGACTTTACAGTTGTTGGAGGTGTCTGCTGCGGTATATCCCACAAGGGCTATTGTAGTCAGTTGTGATGCTGATGGAGGATGGCGGCAGAGCCAGAGTGAGTTCCCCTTATCTACATCTGCCAGCCTTCATGTTTGGGTGGGTATATGGTACATGTTTCTGCGAGCACTACAGACACATGTTTGTCCAGTGCAGGTTATTTATCACCTTTTGTACCCAGGTCTCACATTACATGTTAGGTGCCTCATGGGTCAACACCTGTGTGGTAATTTGTGGGCACATACTGTATATCCACAGTGGTTGTCTATACACATTTCTGCGATTAGCTTGCTGACTTGGCTATGGCTACAGTTGTTTGTTTGTAGGTGGCCCTTTTGTGGGTTGCTTGTGTCAGCTGGGGGTCGGATACGGTGGGCTGTTTGTACTCCTCTGCATACATGCTCAGTCACAGTCCTTCCATGTTGGCCTATACCTATGGGACATGTATACAGAACGGGGGCAAGACCAGGCCTTGTGGGATGCCACTCATATCCGCTTTGTAGTCTGGCATGGATGCAGCATGTCTGACCATGTCAGTTCTGTCCTTGGTCTGCTTTGCAACCCCTCTACTGACATAGGGGTGTATATTTAAGCTGGTGAACATATCCATACTGAACACGTACGGTATGGTCTAGAAGCATGTGCACGGTCCAGCTACGCTGTGTGGACCACATAGCCCTCATCAATGACCTTAATGACTGCTTCAAATGTGTCAGACATGTTTAGGGGCCGGTTCTGCAGTTACAACAGCCACAGTGTGTCGGGTCCGGTATCAGTAGGTCCACATTAGCCTTCTGTCTGCGGTACATACTGATCCTTTCCATAGCTGTGCAGAACAAGCTTGTCAGGATCCTGGGGTGTTAGTCTGGAGTATCCATTCAGGCAACCCCTTTGTTGTGATGGACCACTGTTGTTGTATACTGCTCTTTGGGTACATACCCTGTGGTAAGGCTGACATTGGCCAGTAGTGTGATTTTGCATTCCATTACTCTTGGGGTCCATGTTGGCCTCAGCACAGGACACCATCACATACCTTTGCTGCTGTGTGTTCTGCTTTGCAGATGATGGCTGTTACCTCAGCATCTGCAATGTCAGGGGACCATCTGCTGGGATAGGTATTTTGCACTCGTGGGTTTGCACTGCACCTGACAGGTTGTATGTTAGCAATATGTGTGTGTGTTTGGTATGTTGTTTGTAATCTGTGTGATTCAGAGCATATCTGTGGATGCCCAACATGGTTCCTACCATCAGTTGGGTATGCCTTGTGATTATCCTTAGTGTCCTGTACGTGTTGTATCTTCATAGGTTCATGGGTTCATAGTAGGCTAGACACCCTAGGCCATTGGTAAGCCTAGCTAGAGTGTGTGTGTCTTTCGCCACCCCTTGCTATGTTCAATTATGGCCATTTTTGAGGTTCTTCACTGTGCCTCTGTCTGGTCGTGACACAGTGGGGACCCCCAGTATACATGTACGGTTATCCATCCACTTGGCAATATTCCTGTTGAGGGGTGTCAGTGAGGGGCTCTGCCTACCATGGCTTGGGATCCTGTTTCTGGGTGTGGGGAGCCTATGGGTTATGTATCTGTCCCTCCAGCACATCTTATTTCATTATGTGTTGAGGTTGACATCTGTGGCTCTCACAGCTCCAATGGCTTTGATTTCCTGTGGTGTGGCATGTCCATTACTCCTGTGTTGGACATGGCCTGGTACAACAGACATACAATGCCTCTGTGTAGGCAGTGTGTGACTGCAGTCAGCTGGGGTGTCTACAGCCAGGCAGCATATGACATATATTTTGCACCCTTTATCCTGTTGGTGGGGTAACTATGAGGTCTTCCAAACCGCTGCAGGTGTCACGTATGGTACATCCCATATGAGTCATTGTACTAGATTATGGGTCTGATAAGGGAACAGTACAGCAGCACAGTGACCCCTGTTGATGTTGGTGTGAATCCTTTCATGATACGGTGTCCAGTATCAACAGTCTTCATAGCCACATTGGCATTGTGGCTGTCACATGACAGATTAATGTCGACCTGTGTCCCTAGGTCCCTGATGACTCCTTGCATACATAATGGTTTGACACCTATGTGGTACTCTGTGTACCTTGTCTGGTATTTGGTGGGACATCCATACTGTCCAGTGTCTTCGGATGTCTGGGTGGGGTTCTTGTGTGTGAGAGTGTGGTCTGTCGCATGCTACAGACTGTACAGCAGTTTTGACTACAGTTATGTGCACATGGGTGGTGTCCGCTGCTTTGTGCATTGTCAGTTACCTGGCTATATGGGTGTCTGTGCTGCATATGGATACTCCCCTCCTTTGATGTCTTGGTGCAGGTGTTGGGGCCATAACACATGGTATGTGGTATAACCTAGTAGTGCTGGTGTGGTATCACTAGGCCTGCAGCAGGCTTCTGTCACTGGACAGGCATCAATGTTCTCCATAATGGGAAGTGCCTCAGGGGCATGCATATTGCAGTTTACACATCTGGCATTGGGCAGTATTACCCTTATGTTTCCTACCACTTATGTTTTCTAGGGTGGTGGGTAGTCTTTTGGCCTTGCCTACATACGGCTCTATGGAAGCGGCAAAGGCCTTATCCAGTATCCAGACGCACACGGGTAACAGCTGACAGCCACCCCTGTAACAGCAGCATGGCTTGTCATGCTTGACATCTCCAGCGGACACACATTACACCCTCTTGGACTGACAGCTGTAACTGTGCCAGCTGTTAAACATGAGCATTCTGTGTTTGTACTGTGGCATCATTCTTGGTGAGGGTTGGATGCTGCACACAGCCAGTGTCATCCCGCCCTGGGGTACATACTCGGAGGGACCATCCATGTCTCATTTGTTGTTGCCCAGGGAGGTACATCTCAGGTAATTCGCACCAGCATGGACATTGAGTGCATCATATTTCTGCTTGCTTTGGGGTGATCTGCGTACTTGTGTTATGTGGCATTTTGTGGCTACCTACAAGCAGCTTACTCTACCCTTTCCCTTGTTCAGTCTGGTGAGTGGGACAGCTGTGTTTCTGCCTATACAGACACCTATTACGACTGTATCAGGCATTTGTTTCTCCTTCGGGCCTGTGACTGTTTGGCACACCAGCTTTGCATACTATTCGTTGCATGTGCTATGTTTGAAGGTTGTGGTTGCTTGTGATCTACTTTGGAGGCGTCTGTTGGTGTGGTGTGTTTGTAATTGAGGCCTCCGGGAATATTTGTCTGTGTTTATGTGTTTGGTTTACAGTTGTGGTAGGTCTATGTGGGACTGGGTTCGTGGTGTATGTGGTTACCTTCTCCTCCTGACTAGTGTTGACAGTACTGGCTTGTTGGAGCTCAACCTCTGCTTTGGATACATGGATGCATCCATCACATATGTTTGTATTTATTCGGGGGTGTTGTGGTTGTCTGTGTACTTGGTACTGGCGTCACATTGCCTCTGGATTCATAGGTTATACTTGTTGTGGCTGGACTTAGTGGATTGTATGTGTGGACATATGTTGTTGCCATACTACTGGTCAGTGATTACTTCCCTTTTTATGTTTGCTCTATCATGTGGTATCTTCCTCATTCTCTTGCATGGTTTGGTAATGGCTGGAGCCCAGCATGCCAGATGTCTGCGTGTATGGCATTGTGTGTTGTTGTTATTTGTGATTGCATACTCCAAGCATTCCTGGCTGTGTTCATGGAATGCCTGTATAACATGTTCTGTGGTGTGTCCCATATTCTGCACTTGCACAGGGCCTTTTGTGGATTCAACATCGGTTTTGAGGGCTGCAACCTATACTTTACACATGTTTTTCACTGTGGTATTCTGGCCAGGGACTGGGGTCAGGGTGTGTATTTCCAGTGTGCTTACTCTATAGTCTAGTCTTACCAGTGAGGGGTACACTTCTCATCCTGCCATCCAGTACACATGTTGCTGATTATCACATCCGGTATGCTTACCCCTCTTGTGGGGGTAGTACATTGTTCCTGGGCATTTTGGTTTATGGAATCTGGGTAATTTTCCCCTACTGTGTTGGTGCTAGTACGATGCTACCGGTGTATGTCTGGGTATTTTCAGTCAAGCAATATAATGTGGTTTGGGGGGCTTGATATATTCATGTATTCCGACATAGGCCAGGTGATGTTCCTGGTATTAGGACAGTGGTCTGCAGCAGGCTATCTACTGCAAGGCAGTTTTAGCCATTGGTATTTGACCATGGCTATTCCATGCTGCTTCTTGTTGTGGTACCAACATGGGGGTGTGGTTATCCTTGCCATTTCTTGCTAGTCACCCTCCTTTTGTAGCTTGTTCCATGTTTTGCGGCTGTACAGCACAGTATGAGGTGTGACCTGGTAGTGCTAGGGTGCTGCTGTGAGCCTTGCCCAGTTCTCTATTACAGGACTGGTATCTACATTCTCCTTACTGTGTGCGTTTACACTGCACACATCTTGCTGTTTGTACATCTGTCATGGGGTAGTATTACATCTAGGTTCCTATCCCTTGTAGAACCTATGAGGTTGGGTTTGTGTTTTGAGACTTACCTATTCAGGGCATGTTGTGGGTACTGACAGCCTTTGCCAGTATCCATGGGGCATGGCATGCTAGGTGCATGCCACCCCTAGCAGGTGGTGCATCATGTCAAAGTCCGCATATCTCCCCAGCCTGTGACACATTGGCTCCCCTTTGACTGACTGCATTACTTCAGCCAATTATTGTACTTGATCTTCTTGTCTTCATAGTGTGGCATCATGCTTGGTGAGGGTGAGATGTTAGGCAGGGTCTTCATGTTTGCATACACCAGATGGTGTTACATTGCTTGACAAATGGCAATCATGCCTCAGGTGGTGCTGCAGGGCTGCCTCTGTCGGATGCACATACTACACTCCCTGTACATGTTTGAGAGCAGGTTGTGTCATGTTAGGCATCCCTGTTACTATATGAGTGAGTCAGAGAGGGGTATCATTCCCAGGGTTCCTACTGTGCCAGTGTATGTGCTATGTGTTGCCTCTTT
Source organism: Protopterus annectens (assembly GCF_019279795.1). Lineage (NCBI taxonomy): Eukaryota > Metazoa > Chordata > Ceratodontiformes > Protopteridae > Protopterus > Protopterus annectens. Next base: position 1,336,090,216 of record NC_056747.1, read on the forward strand.
GCCAAGGCCAGGGCATACTGGGCACGCCTCCTTCTGCCTACTGGGGCAGGCTCAGGTTGTTCCTCCTCCGAGTCACGCTCTGCCTGTGATGGCCTTGGCAATGGTGGGGGGCTGTTTGGCCCGGCCCTATGCTGGTCCTGCTGCAGCTGTTTTCACAAGATCATATTATGTAGCATAGCACATACCATGACAATTTGGGTACATGTAGTTGGTGTGTACTGCAAGGCTCCACCAGATGTGTCCAGACACTGGAACCATGACTTGAGCAGCCCAAACACACGCTCTATCACATTACGTGTTTGTGCGTGTGCCTCATTATGGCGTTCCTGTTCAGGTGTGTGTGCGTTTCTGATGGGTGTCATCAGCCACGGCTCCAGTGCATAACCTGCATCCCCCACTAGGTGTCCGTGTGGGATGTCCCCATTGGCAAATGTCTGGTACAGCTGCGTCAAATGCCAGATGTGGGAATCGTGATAACTCCCAGGGCAACCAGCAAACACATTCATTATTATGCCCTGGGCATCACACACGACCTGGCAGTTGATGGAGGGGAAGCCCTTGCGGTTAATGTAGGCCCTACCCCGCTCACCTGCTGGTGCTTTGATGCGTATGTGCGTGCAGTCTATAGCACCCAGTACCTCAGGGTATTCCGCTATTTGCTGGAAGAGACGCATATTGCTGGCCAATACCTCACGGGCATTGGGGAAATATACATGATCACCGACATGTGCTTACATGGCATCCAGGAACTGATGTAGTACCCTGGAGGCTGATGCCTGTGATATCCCCATCATATCGCCAGTTGGTCTCTGGAAGGTACCTGTTGCTAGTATTCTTAGGCCAACACATACCTTGGTTTCCACTGGGATGGGTTCCCCTCTGTTGGTTCTGTGTGTGAGGCGTGGCCTGCACAGCTCAACAATCTGCTGCAGGAGCTCTCTGTCCACTCTATAGCGCTCTACTATCTCCAGCTCATGTAACCCGTGGTAGGTGACCCTGGGCCTGTACACTCTTCTCCGTCTCCTCACTGTGGGTTGTCTGGCACCATCTGCATTGTCACCACCCTCAGCAAGTCGCCTATGTCTCATTATGACAGCTATGGCAGCCCCTAACATTTCTGCTCTGAGTGAAGCTTTTTCAGTTTTTACTTCTATTAGCTTACTCCTGTCTTGCAGTGTCTCTTAATGGAAACATCCTGCACTACTGTTTGCAGAGTTTTAAGTGCTGGGCTGGGCTACTATTCTGCCTGTGTAATTGCCTGCTTCTAATTGTTTTCACCTGCTAGCTTCAGCAGTTATCCCTGCTAGCTTCCTATTAATTCTGTTGCTTCCTTTTTCCTTTCTGTTTCCTCAGGGGGGAGCAACTTGCATACTATCTGAAACACGCTCACAGTGGCTTACACGCGCGCACACGTGCTTACACGGTTAAGAATCTACTTATTCGGGTTTAAACGCGCGTACACCTGCGCAAACACTGTTACACGTCTGCCAACAGCCTCCAGCATACTCAGACTGCCTTACATGCGCGCACACCCGCGCAAACAGTGTTAAACATCTCCCAACATGCTCCCACATGCTCACACTGCCTTACACGCGCGCACACTGCCTTACTCGCGCTTCCTGGCGTGCACACGTGTGCATGCACGGCCAGCAAGAAACGTTGGTGTAGTTAACAGTGTACACCTTCCATTTCTTGACTTTCCATGACTTATCTAGTGGCACACCTCTTTCCATGATCTGTGCCTGTCATCTATCATGTTACACTGGCCTCCAATGAACTGCATTTCTTTCTACCATTCCCCCTGTGATGTCACCTATCTCCTACTCTATTCCTCCCCCTTTTGTATCTCTTACACTACTCAGACTGTGCTCATTTGGTATGTGACAGTGAGATTCAGTATCCTAACCCTCATTTACATGAGATTGCCTACTAATGCTTAGTTACATGTCTTAGACTCAGCTTCCCCCCTTAGCAACCACTACACGGTGGCCATGTTGGTTTTGGTCTGCTGGTCCCTGCATTGTCATTCCATGTATTGCATGAAACCCACATTTGTGGGTTTATAACCTTCTTTTTTATGGTTTTATACAGCGCAGCCCGTTTGCGCGGGGCTGCGCTGGGTTTAAACATCGGTGATTGCCGAAAAAAAAATCATATTTTTAATATTTTTGCATCGGGTTATCTTGCCAATGGACACATATTTGGCCATTGGCATGATCCTGAATCATACGCAACCTTTTTTTGGAGCTGACATCGCTCCGTTGTTGATTTTGCAGAAATGTACTCAGTTGTCAACTGAGTACATTTCTGCAGCTAAAACGTCTCCTACACGGACTGGTTTCTGCTTCGTGGATCGCTAATGTACCTCATTTGCATACCTTTCGGATGCAAGTGAGGTATTTAGCATGTCCACGCCCAGTCCGTGTAAGAGACGTTTTAGCTAGTCTCTTACACGGAGTTTAGGGCTGTTCCTGGATCGCGAGGCTTGCATGGAGTGTTGCACGTCTCTTACACTCCGTGCAAGCCTTCGTGAATCCTGCCCATAATCTTTAATTCAGTACAAGCACACTAGAAAAGACTGTGACAAATGACTGCGACAGCCTCTCTAAACAGGATACTGTATCAAAATCAACAGTATTCAAGAATGTATAGGACAGATACAAGGCTTTTCTTGTACTGAGGCAAAGAAAAACAAAATACACTATTGGGCATGGAACAGATATAAGGCAGTCCTTACAGAGAGAGAAAGAAAAAATAAATACACCACTGGGTATGGAAGAGGTATAAGGCAGTCTTTATGCAGGGAGAAATGAAAAGGAAATACACTGCTGATTAAGTAGGAACTATAGTTTATCCAAAAAAACAGGCAGATGCAGTAGCCAAGTGGGTTTTATGTAACATCAAAAAGTTCATGTTTATGTACCAACCCCCATGTATTATTCATGCACTTACCTCCTGCCCCAGTGGAGTTGTACTCCTTGCAGTTTGAAACATTTCTATTTTCCCTGTATATTTCAAACATTGTTTTCATGGCATTGATCTGTTTAACTGAAATTATACTCTGTACCACCTCACATCTTCCTGTAACAGTAGCTTCTTCAGGAGTCCTCTGTAAACTCCCACAGAGGTACATTCTGAAACACATCTTAGAATATATAGTGTTACTGTATGGGACATTATTTTGCTACATGCACTATCACTGTATAGCTAGCAACTGACTGAAAGGGGATGCAAAGCCTAATTCACCCATCCTGTTAGTAACAAAATTTTTACTCATGTAAGTAGTGTGACGTAAGAACCCCTTTTCAGTAATGGCCTGGGTCACAGATAATACAAAAAATGACTAAAGGCATCAGTCAGTAGAAACAACATCACAGAATGATACTATAATATAGGAATGATACTATAATATAGAACATCACTAGGGTCTTTATACAGAAGGTAGAAAGCATTTAAATTTACTACAAAATAAACATTTCAAGATAGGCAATTACAAGCAGACGAGCACATTTGTGTTTCTGTATATGTATATGTGGGAGTGGGGGATATATAGACACACCCACATACACATTTAATGTCACAAATGTAATACTACATGTAAATCTGCAATCACGACTAACATTAGATATACTACGGACTTCCAAGACGGCTGCAAACTGATCATCACCTTAACTTTAGCTCTCATGTGCAAAAAAAGAAAATGAGATACAGGGGCCAGAAACTTTGCAAGTTTTAGTAAATTCAGCTACTGGCTAGTAAGTACACTGAACTCACAAAAGAAAAGGTTGGAGAAAATGGAAGAAGCTTTAAACAGCTATTCAGATAAACTGATAAAACTGCAAACATTAGAGACTGAATGAAGAAATGCTGGCTGAGTAGGAGATGATCAAGAAGAGCTGTTTTAAAAAAATGGTAGAGTTAGAGGACAGAGCATGCAGATAAAACCTGAGATTTTCTGTTGTACCACAGAAACTCAATGGAGCAAACTGTATTAATTTTATGAAAACACCAATAAGCAAATGGACTGATATTTGGTAAAGATACAGTCATATCAGCAGGATGAGCAGGTTGTGACAAAACTGTGGGAGAAACACAGATAATACAAACTGGAGATAGTGTGTTTGTGGGAAATGATTATTCACGATACACCAGGCAGAAGGGAAGCAAATTTATCCCAGCAATCAGGGAATGTTGAGAGGCAGGTGTGAGATTCAAGTTGCTGTATCCAGCTATTTTCAGAATATTTTCCCAACAAGCTAAGGAGAAAATACAAAAGTCTGTCCAACAAAAAGTGAGCCATCAAACAGAAGGGGACTCTATTACAAGACTATATCACAATTGTGGAGGACTGAAATGCATATACCTTACTTCATGTCATTAATGTTAGGAAGGACACTAAAAAGGAAAAAAGTGGCTGTAAGTTAAATAGTATTTGTAAGAAACATTTCAGATTACAAAAGGGAAGGCAATCTCTAACCTGCAGTCCAAATTAATTCTTGGTGCCTTCCCATTCTATTACCTTTCCCTCTCTACTTATTTTCTAATAAAAAGTGAACCATCAAATAGAGTATTGAATTATATAGAGAAATGTAGAGTGCAAATACCAATGCTACAGGAGAAACATTTGAAAAGAAGTAAGCACATGAATTTGATAAAGTATTGCAGGGTGGATATTCAGCAAAGCATTTTGGTTATTGTTGCATGTGATAAAGACACTAAAGCAAACGAGTATATTTTTTAATTGTAAGAAATGTAGGCATTACAGTGTAAAAAGGGAAAAATATGGACAAAAGTATGTTTAAGTTAATATGCTGTAATATTGGGTTGTTGAGGAGGGGTGTGTAAAAGTGCATAGATTACAATATATGTAGAGTTGATATGTTTTCTCTTACTATTGCATAGGTGAATGTCTGGAATAAGACCCTTGGCTTAATCTAATACTTTTTTTTGTGTATAAGCAAGCAAATAAGAGAACACTGAATGTAATGAAAAGTGTTCATTCAGCAAATAAATGTTCAGAGTGAGTTATGAATTCTGCAGCTGAGGGCAGCTGTACAATTTGTTGTTCTGATTCCAGAGAAACGAGGACAAGCAATAAAAGCCAGAGCACCTTTTTAAGGCTAAAAGGGAAATGTTTTCTGAAAGCATACAAGCTGTTTTTCACATATGGAAGGTGAATAAAGCTAAGACAACAGCAGATTAAGGAAAGTACGAGCACAGGCCGTAACATGCGCCTTAGCATGGATAATCTTAATTTTAGGTTAGGTAATGCCTGTGGATGCAGCTGTCAGTTTGGGAAAATTGTTACCATCAGAAGGTTTAAACTATATTATTTGAAGATGTATACAGTTTTGTAAGTTTGCTCTAAGTTAACAGGTTCTGGAGGTGTTCTGGGGTGTGTTTGCTTTTTTTGGTTGAAGGTTTTCATTAAAACAAAAAAATCTTGTAAAATGTGATACAATTAGAAACTGTATAAAAGATCAAACTGCCAAACATTAGTGAGTCCACGTAACACAAAGCTGGAAATAGACATTTAAAAAAGTTATCATATATAACAGGTGGGAATAATAACTTATAATGGCTACACTGTACATTTTATTTTGGAATATGAATGGCCTCATTAGTACAGGCAAAAAGGTAAGAGTATTGAATTATATTAAGAAATGCAGAGTGCAAATAGCAATGCTACATGAGAAACATTTGAAAAGAAGTAAGAATTTGATAAAGAAAGGATTTCAGGATGGATATTCAGCAGAGTATCAGGGACGAAGGAAAGGGGGAGCAGTTATAATAATCATTAAATGAGCCCCAATACTGATTGAAGTGGAAAAAAGATCATAATGGTATATTTGCGGTAGCATGTATCTACTGACAAGGGAGGAGAACTACACTGGTATGTATTTATATTCTACCTAAAACTGCCGTTATGGAGCTTAAAATACTTTTGGGAAAAATTATTAGCTTTCAGCAGGGAATATTACTTAGACATGGGGACTGGACCTTGACTGGTAACAATGAGGATCTATCTTGGAAACCTAGAAGGTAATTTTTTTTTTACATTTGTTTATTGGGAATAACAAAAGAAGGTAGATTTCTGAAGAAATTTATAAAAAATGTTTGGTGTGGAAGATGTTAATTCATACTAGGAACTTCTCCCCTATGTACAGTAACTGGGCTAGACTAGACAGAAATTATACTTCACAGGAACATATGCATTTAACTGAAAGCTTCAATACACAACCAATAAACATTTTAGATCATGAACCAATAATGAAGATAAAAATGCAGGGTAATTAGGTAAAAATGAGACATTGACACTTCCCCACCTGCCTGTTAAAAAGAAAGGAATTTAATGAATGAGTAATGGAAACAGAGTTATTAGAGAAGACATTTATTTATTTTGACATTTGTTAACTGGGTATGTCCAACTGTGCAAGAACCCATTTTCTGTGGAGGCACAGGGGGAAAACCCCATGTACATACAGATTCCAAATTTCCATTTCTACAGAACTTACAGCTACTGAGTGGAATAAAATGAATGTGGAGTTTAAAAATAGGGTAGAAATAAAAGAAAAAGGAATATGGCTAAGAAGTAGCAGGAATTATTTAGATGAGCTGACAAAGGTTAAGGAATCTCACAGAAAAAGAAGTTGCACAAATGAAGACAGCCAAAGAAAAAATAAGAATGTATCTGGATGACATGCATATAACTTATTTTTTTTATAACTTCAGAGCGCAAAAGCTTTTCGCATAATGACTTGGGCGACAAAGTAGACAGGGTTGTCGCCAAACACAGGGAGCCTACAACAAGAAAAATAACAAGAGAGCCTGTAGAGGTATGCAAGAAAGAACACAAATGGAAATATTTATGGAATACTTAAGTATGCTAAGGTTAGAGGTAGAAAAGGGCTCAACACAACAGTTAAGATAGCAGTAGAGGAGATAAAAAGATAAGATAAAAATTATAATGCATAATCAATTTGCAGGAATGTCTAGAGGAATAGAAGATATTCCAGTGGCTGGAGGCTAGGAGGAAGAACGTGATAAAGATCTAAAAGATTTTCTTTAACAGTATTTTAAAAGGAGGGGAAGCAGCAACATCCTGGAAGAAAGCTGTGGAGTCTGTAATACCTAAAGACACTAAAGAACGATCAGACCCAACTTCATACATGCCCATTTCAATTTTAAACCATGATTATAAAGTGTTTATGCCCATAACATCTATAAGAATGACAAACGTGTTGCCAAACTTGACAGATTTGGATCAATGTGGTTTTGTGGAGGAGAGGCAAACATTTGATAACATTAACAGAACAATTATGATCCAGAGGGAAGCAGAGTATAAGAAAATACCATTGTTGTTGGTGGGTCTTGATGCAGACAAAGCATTCAATGGAGTAAATTGGAATTTTATGAGTAGGGCAATGGAAGTATTTGCATTCCCTCATACAATAATGTTAATTGGGAGGATACACAAGGGATCTGAGGCAAAAATTAAAAATGTGAGTATTCCTCTCTGACAACTTGCGTCTGAACAGAGGAATCAGGCAGGTATGCCCTCTGTCCCCTTTTTTATGCTTTATATTTAGAGCCATTGGCAAAGAAAATAAGGCACTCAGAAATTCAAATATATAACGTGTTATGATAATCAAGAAAAGTTGGCTTTATCTGCAGATGATATTTTGTACCTGATAAAACTAAAAATGGACATCACAGAGTTATGGAACATCTTGAGGCAGTTTCAAGTCTTTTTGAGAAATAAAGTTAATGAAGATAAAACAAAGACTATAGCCGCAAACTATGTACCTACACATGAATTGGTCCAGCAATACCCATAGTTATGGAGACACAATAAAAGTATTTAAGAGTATGGATTAAAAATTATTATGTTTTGGCAGCTAAGGATATGCGGGAAGAGACTAAATTAAAGATGATACAAAAAGCTGAGAAACTGGAACTCTTGTTTATGGATATGGATAGCAAAATACAGATCAGGCACATTTTTATCACACAGAGAAGTTGTGGTCAATAATTAAGAGTTCAAGGATTTTATCTGGGAGGGTAAGAGGGCAAGAGTCAAGTAGGATAAGATGATCCTTCCAACAGATCAAGGTAGTTTAGGATTACATGATTTGAAGGGCTATTTTAGACCTACACAGTTAAGATATATATAGAACACAAGCAGAAAGCTGTAATTCAAAGTGGAAATGGACGATGAGGAAACGGAGGAAATTCAAGAATTAAGGACAGGGTAGGATTTTGGATGTAGATCCTTAAGGAGAATAACAGCCAGACAGAACATAATATTCATAAACTAGCAGAAAGTACTCCAAGAACCAAGCCAGCATGATAATGAGAAAAGGAGATTTTTCCAATAGGGATGATTGCAAATTATGGGTAGACAGAATAGGCAAGAGGGGGCTGGAATTTACTGGAGAAAACTGGCAAAGGAACCAAGGTATTGGGAGCAAATAATTAGAGATGAAATGGAACAGAATGGGAAAAAGCCAAGAAGACACTTGGTCTACAGGCTAGAGACTGACTGCCCATCTTAGGGATTGATATCAGAGTATAGGCAAAGAGAAAGATAGGGGAATCCTAAGTGATAAGATCTGCTCTGGTAGTTTTCAGCTGAATCTAGAACAGAAGCTGCTGTTTTACTTACCTTATACACACTGCCACTACTACGTTGAACTTCAGCACTGTGGTGTCAGTGTTGTGGGTTTCGGTCAGGTGGGTTTTCAGTGTTGTGGACTTTCGATTTTGTGGTCTCAGTCAGGTATATTTCAGTCAAATGAAATTTCGATCATATGAAGTAGACCGATATATACATATAACTTCCGGATACTGGCCAAAGTTCTTGCCACCCCTATAGTGTCTTGGTTAGGCAGTGTTCCAAAGACGAAATTACCACTGTAACAGCTACAAACACATGCAATCTGAGAGTCATGCTGCTCAACGCTAGAAGTCAAAATCTCAAAATACACTCACTCGAAGCACTCCTTAAAATGGAGAACATCAACATTTGTGCTGTAACAAGAGACCTGGTTCAAGGCAGCAGAAAGCACCCCTGCACTACCAGGCTATAATGCATTCCACACGTTTCAGTCCTAGAACTTGGACCAAAGCTCCAAAGGTGGTGGTGTTTCCACATTCAAAGGATGCGCACACCTCTAGACTGGTAACCCAACATAACGCATCTGAGATACTTCAGGTGCAGCTAACACTGGGTAAGAAAGCAATTCAGGTCGTAGCCTGCTATAGGTCCCCAACCATGTCCCAAGACTCACAATCCACGTTCCTAAGCACCCTGGACAATATTAGGGTCCAACCTAACACTCTCATACTGGGCAACTTCAAGTACCCCTCCATCAAATGGGAAAACTACTCATGTACCAATACACTTGCCCAATGCTTTCTGGAATTTATTAATTCCAATGCTCTGGACCAGCTCGTTCTTACCCCCACTAGAGATAGCAGCATCCTTGACCTGGTCATTACTAACATGGGCGACCATTGCTTAACGCCAACAGTCAACTCCTTCCTAGTTAGATCCAACAACAAATTAATCACCTTGATAATCCACATTCCTCCCACCGCCCCCACAAAGGTAACCACCATAAAAAACTTCTCCAAAGCTAACGTTGGGCTCCTAAAAATAGAGGTGGGTAACTTCATGGCATCCATGCACATGGAGAATAGTTGCATGACCACCGAATCATACACCAAAGCACTGTATGAACACGTACACAAATGTATGGATCTCACCATACCCAATAGAACTAAGATGCTCTCCTCAAAAAAAAGTAAGCCAGTCTGGTGGTCCCCTGCCATAAACAAACTCCAGGAGGAGGAAACGGAGGCAGAATAAGGCGAACTCTCAAGACTGGAAAAACTCGCTTATCAACCTCAACAAAAGGTTGAGATCCCTCATCAAATCTCCTAAAGCTAGCTATGAAAACAGAATTGCAGCAGATAGTACAGACAACCACAAGGCCTTGTATATTTATGTGAAGAATCTCCATGGCAATACCCAGATTTGCTCTGAGCTACTGCACAATGGTACCTCCTATACTGAGCCAACAGATATTGCCAATATACTGGCCAACAGATTCAGTGCTAACTTTACCCCCCCCCAAAGGACCAATTACAATACCAGTACATTGCCAGGCATGCTGTATTACTGCTGCACAGGTTAAAAGAGCACTGTTCAAGGCCAAGAAAACAGCTTGTATGGGACCTGACAATATCCCTGGCCATGTTCTACATGAACTATAGAGTGAACTGGCACCTCTCCTGTGTGCCCTGTTCAATCACAGCCTCACCTCAGGCTTTGTCCCTACCGAATGGTGCACTGCTACCGTTATCCCTCTCTACAAAGGAGGAGTGACTGCAGACCCCGGAAATTATCGCCCACTTAGCCTGACATGCAAAACTATGGAATGCATCATTGTGGACCTAATAAACAAGGATATAGGGAATCTCCAAACTCTGGATCCTACACAGTTTGGTTTTGTGAAGGGTACATCATGCATGGTCAACTTGGTCGACTTTTTCGAGTCAGTCACCAGAGCTGTGGATGAAGGCAAGGTGGTTCATACAGTCTACCTTGATCTGGCCAAGGCCTTTGATACCATTCCCTACTCAGGAATCATAGAAAAACTCATTAATCTAGGCATCAATTCCTATATCACTAGGTGGGTTGAAACTGGCTCACAGATAGAACCCACAGTGTGAAAGTAGCTGACTCCAAGTCAGACTACTGACCAGTCACGAGTGGAGTCCCACAGGGTTTGGTCCTGGGTCCTCTCCTGTTTGGTATCTACTTCTCTGAAGTCCAGGCCAACACAAAGGGACTCTGGCTGACAAATTCGCAGATGATTGCAAGTTGGGAGCTACTATTCACTCTCCAAGTGATGTTGACATCCTACAGAAAGGTATCAATAGCACCAATGACTGGTGTCAGAACAATTTAAGTTCAATGCCAAAAAATGTGTCATCCCCCTGGGAAAAACCCATTTCCCTTAAATTACCACATTGATGGTAGTCCACTGAACACAGAAGGTGTTATAAGAGATCTGGGAACACAGGTTGACAGCAACCTCTCTTTTGACCACCACGCTGCCACTGTGGTCAGAAAGTCCTATGTGGCACATCTCATTACTAAGGGCTTTGCAACCAGGATGAAAGAGATCATTTCTCCCTCTACTCTTCCCTCTTTAGGCCAATCATCGAGTACAATGCCCCATTTGGCATGTACCTCACTAGATACCTGCAACAACTGGAGAGGCCGCACACGTTCCTCACAAACAGGATCCTAGGCCTTAAACACTTGTCCTATATGAACAGACTCAAAAAACTCAAACTATTTTCGGTCTCATATTGCCTACTTAGAGGCAATCTCTGCTTGACTTACAAAGCCATGTCTGACCCAGCTCTGTTAGAAATGCTACATCTAAAGAAATCCCAATCCCTCTGCACCACACACTCCAGAGACCTCAACCTCATTACCACAACCAACAGAACATGCTGGAGGGTGAGGTTCATAACCCAGAGACTGCCCATGCTCTGGAATAGACTTCCCATACATGTCAAACATAGCACCTCACTGGCCTTCTTCAAGAGAAATCTTAATGAGTGGATAGAAAATACAAAAGTTCACTTCGGGGATCACTCCAGTGGCTCTACTCGACAGAGGCACTAGGAACTAAGGTCGGGTGTCACGATGCCAGGGTAATCCTATGGGCTAGGCTTGTTGTAAAGGCTTCAGGGCCATTAGCCTAGTACACACCTATGAACCTATGTTAAAGGGATAATTAGTAGGCCATATAAAATATACTGCAATGGTAGCTATAAGAATCAATCAGAGAAGGTTAGAAGAGATTGGGAAGAAATAATGGCTAAGCAATTGAAAAGGAAAAAACAGGCGGACATATGCATGGCTCCCAAGTATGCAAAAACGTCTAGAAGAGTTAGGATTTTTGCTTGGAAGTGTTTGCATAGTTATGTTAATACCCCAAGCAGACTCCAAACAATCTTTCCTCAAACAGCAGGCAAATGTTTGAGATGCGGTGGGGAAGAAATAGGTGACTGGAAATGTACATTTTAGAGTTTAATGAGCTGGCAGTCTTCAAAAATTACCTACAGAGTACTCTGTCAGAAATATTGAGTAAGCAATTGGGTGTAACTAAGGAAATGATTTTTTGAGCTGGGATATGGGATCTGAATTGCCTAGACATAGTAAGGCCTTACTAAGTTTAATTGTGGATAACAAAGTCTAAACCAAATGTATTTGGAGCATTCAGTATTGTAACAGAGACAAAAGGACTGGAAGTGAGCACTTTAGAAAAGGGCAGAAGCAAATTGCATAGGGAAAAAAATAGAAATTATGGGAACAATACATGCAGAATAATGTTTTGGAGGAGAAGTAAGGTTTAAGGGAAGGCAGGAATTGAGCAATGTATGTAACGTTGGATTGATGATTATTATACAAAAAAGATATGTAATGTAAAATGTTTGTAACTAGGAACATATTAACATGGTGTGTTTTCTTTCAAATAAATGTGTGTTTGCCTGGGTCTTAGGAGAATTCAGTAAGTGTTAAAAAATTAGATACATTAAAAAGAGAAGAAACTTAAAAAAAAAAAAAAAACTAAGTCCAGTGTCACATAAATACAAAAAAGCACCGAACAATTTTACAGACTACTTTTAGCAACTCATTTATGACACAATTTGGCCAATTGTATCCACTAGCAATTCTCACAAAAAAAAAAATATGACTGAATGTTTCTATGATGAAAAACGCTGCAACTCCACACAGGCACACACATCCACAAAATGTAAAATGGAGAAAATTAGATGTTTTACCCACAATGCAGAGAGGTATCTGAAGTAATGAAATAAAAACAGAAAAATACAGTTTTGTACCTACCATAAATGTAGATGTTCGAGGGCTAATACAGCTGCAGTAATCACAGATGGGTTCTCTGCCGTCAGGCGGGTCCTCGGTCGGCCGAATTCCAAAGTCTAGGTCCGGCGTCGGTTGTTGTCGCTTTCTTTCCTGACGTCAGTGCGACAGGGGTATATAAGACACAGCCGACGTCATTTTCTTCAGTCTTTCTTTCCCCAGATGTCAGGTGCCCCCAGAAGGAAGGCAATACATAAATTATATATATAAGCATGCAATGCAATATAATCAAAAATCAGTAGTTGCAAGCAAATACACCATAGAAGGATAACCCAATCAGGTTGTATGAGGAGGTGTTAGCCACTAGGCCTTTACCAAGAGGGGAAGGAGGGAGGGAAACCTGTACTGCAGCTGTATTAGCACTCAAACATCTACATTTATGGTAGGTACAAAACTGTACTATGTTCATCGTGCATACAGCTGCAGTAATCACAGATGGGTAGAATCCCAAAGCTACGCACAGGGTGGTAGGCACTAGGTGGAACTGGGAGGAGCCAGAATGCCCTGCAACACAGCAGTGGCAAAGCCTGCTCTAGTTTTGGAGTATAAAGGCAGGTGGTAATGTTTTGTGAAGGTATGCACAGAACTCCAAGTGGCTGCCTCCAAAATATCTTTGGTAGGGACTCCTCTGAGGAAGGCTGTAGAGGTAGCTGTGGCCCTGGTGGAGTGGGATCTGATGCCTGTAGGAACAGATTTGCCATGAAAGGAGTAACAAAACCGTATGCAGTGGCCTATCCATTTTGAAATTGCCTGTTTGGAAATTGGTTTCCCTTGAGCTCCTACAGCATAGGACACAAAAAGTTGTTCTGATTTCCTGAAAGGCTTTGTTCTGTCCAAATAGTAATGTAGCTGTCTATGGATGTCTAAGGAATGTAGCAGCCTTTCCCCTTTGTTTTGAGGATTGGGGTAAAAGGTAGGTAAGTGTATGGCCTGATTTAAAGCTACCCTGGATACTACCTTAGGCATAAATGACGGGTTGGTTCGTAGGGAAACCCTGTCCCGATGGAAGATGAGAAAGGGCTGCACAGCCATGAGGGCTTGCAGTTCCGAAACCCTACAAGCTGAGGTAATGGCCAGAAGGAAAGCTGTTTTCCAGGACAAATATTGCAAATCTGTTGAGGCAGCTGGTTCAAAGGGAGGCAATGTTAATTTTTCTAGAATGTAATTAAGATCCCAGGCTGGTATTGCTTGTTTCCTTGGAGGTCTTATATTCTTAGCCCCTCTGAGGAACTGTCTTAAGAGTGGGTGAGAGAATAAGGGTGGATCAGTGTTGTATTCTGCAGAAATGGCTGAGGCATGAATTTTGATGGAGGAAAATGAAAGTCCACTGTTCAACAGCTCAGCTAGATACTGTAATATCTGAGGCAAATTCAGTTTTCTAGGATCCTGGCCTTTTTTCTCATTCCAAGCGCAAAACCGTTTCCATTTTGCAGAGTAAGCCTTTCTTGTAGATGGCCTTCTGGCCTCCAAAATGACATCCTGCACCTCTTTGGAGAGTAGGGTCTGTTGTGGTGTTAAGGAATTTGCCATGCAGCCAGATTGAGTGTTTTCAGCTGACTGTGAAGAGTTTTGTAGCTGTGCTGAGTCAGTAGAAGAGGCATTAGAGGTAGGGTCCAGGGAGGAGTATGTGTTAGGCTCCTCAGGAGTGGGTACCAGTGTTGTCTTGGCCAGTCTGGAGCAATCAGTATCATCTTCGGTCTGTCTGCTCTTGCTTTCAAGAGCACCTTGGGCAGAAGAGGCAAAGGTGTGAAAGCGTAAACTGTCCATGCTGCCCAACTGAAAGAAAGGGCGTCCACTCTCCAGGCCTTTGGATGGAAGGTCCTTGAGCAGAACTTTGTCAATTGATGATTCCTGTGGGAGGTGAAGAGATCTATGTCTGGCCTTCCCCACGCTTGGATTATCTTTGTAAACACTTGAGGATGCAACTTCCATTCGTGTGGGTCTGTCATATTTCTGCTTAGATTGTCTGCCAGCGTGTTTTCCAATCCTGGCAGGTACTGTGCTTGAAGTTCGATTTGCCATTCCAGAGCCAAGTTCCAAAGTGACATGGCTAGCCTGCACAGGGGGTATGAATGTGTTCCTCCTTGTCTGTTTATGTACCACATTACTGTGGTGTTGTCTGTTCTTATCAATAATTGCCCTGGATGCAGGAGGTCCTTGAAAGCTGTAATTGCATTTATCACTGCTAGCATTTCTTTTTGATTGATGTGAAGGTGCTTTTCCTTTTGGGACCATTTGCCCTGAATGCACCTGTCTGTCATGTGCGCCCCCCAGGCGTAGTCTGAGGCGTCTGTTGTGATGACTTGATTTGCTTGAGGCTTGCAGAATGGTAGACCTGTGTTTGTTTGGCATGCTTGGGCCCACCATAGAAATTCCTTTTGCAAACATGGGATTATTGGTATTATTGTTTCCAAACTGTGGCTGTGTTGAGACCATAGTTTTTTTAGGTACCATTGGAGTTTCCTCATAAGCAACTTTGCACATGGGATTAAAAGAATGCAAGATGCCATGAAGCCCAGAGCCTGCAGGATTTTCCTTGCAGTGAGCCTGGTACAATTTGCTAGTATTTTGAAGTACGGAGTTAGTTGCCCCTGTTTTTCTGGCGTAAGATAGGCCATCTGGGTGTTTGTGTCCAAGTTGGCACCCAGGAAAGTTATTTTCTGAGATGGTGTTAGCCTGGATTTCTCTTTGTTGACTGTGTATCCCAGAGAATTCAATAACCGTGTTACATAAGCCAGATGTTCCAGAAGTATGTGTTTGCTGTCCGCTTGGATCAGGCAGTCGTCCAAATAAGGGTAAATTTGTATCCCTTGAAGTCTGCAGTAGGCAATTACTGATGCCAGGCATTTCGTGAATACTCTCGGGCAGTAGATAAGCCAAAGGGCAATGCAGAGAATTGATAGTGGATTGAACCTGCAAGAAATCTGAGGTATCTTCTGCAGCTTTGTCTGATTGGGACATGCAGGTATGCCTCCTTGAGGCCCAATGTTACCAGCCAAAACTCCTTGCCCAGCATGGGAAGAAGCTGCTGTAATGTGAGCATCTTGAATTTTGGCACGAGTAGAAATGTGTTTAGGATGGATAAGTCCAAAATGGGTCTCCAGTCGGTTCCTTTCCTTGGTACCAGAAATAGTCTGGAATAAAAACCTTGACCTTGTTCGTGAGTAGGTACCTCTTGAATAGCTTTCATGTCCATGAGCTTTGAAATTTGTATTTGAGCCTCTGCCCTTTGATTGTGTGGCAGGTTCGGCATGCCTCTCATTTTTGGGAGAGTGTGAAAATGAAATCTGTAGCCTCTGTTTATAATGTCCAGGATCCATTTGTCTGTTGTGATAATATGCCAATTTCTTGTAAATAATGCCAGCTTTCCTCCCAAGGGTGCTGCCAGCTGAGACTTGCTTGGCATGAAAAGGGGGAAGTCATTGGGTTTGTTTCCTGTATTGTTGTGCACTGTCTTCGCCACCTCTTGGGGCAGGAGTTTGCCATTGTCTGCCTCTATATGATCCTTGAGATTGTCCTCTGCCCCTTGTGCGCCTGTATCTGCCTCTTTGGGACTTGTCCGTGGCTGGAAAGGACCAGTTTTTTGAAGGCCAATTTCTGCTAAAACGTGGTGGTTGAACCTGTAGAAAAGCTTTGACAGTTTGCATAGATTTTGCTTTTTCTTCCATTTTCCGTAGTATCTCCTCAGCATTAGTACCAAATAGAACATCCTTTTGTAAAGGAGCATCTAGTAGTTTAGCTTTAACATGATCCGGCAAGGTTTGTTCCCTAAGCCAGGCATGTCTACGAATGACTGATCCTGTAACAGCAGCTCTACTTGAGGCCTCTAGGGCATCATAGCCACATTGTAAGGTGTGTTTACCCACTTGTTCTGCACTATGCATCATATCCTGCAACTCCTTCAAATCTGGTTGTTCAGGTTGTGACATTTTATTTTTTAATTGTGATAACAGAAACTGCTGATATTTAAGCATATGGAACTGACAATTTAAGGCCCTCATGGCTAGGGTGGCCGAGGTATATACCTTTTTCCCCACCTTTCTAAGGATCTGGACTCTCTTTTGGAAGGTAATGGATTCTTAGCAGTAGAGGCCTTCATTCCCTTGGGGCCTTGAGAAATGGTTTCAGGGTCAGCATTACGGCTTTTGTAAAGAAATTGCTGAGAGTTAGGAACTCTGTAGTACCTATCAGGCTTGACTGGGGCAGGAGGCAGGGAATCCGGATTAAGGCAAGCCTCCGAGTAAACATTATCAAGTATGTCGAAGACAGGAGGTATCGCCAGAGGTCTGTGCTGAGGTAGCAAAAGAAATTCCCTAAGTCTTTTCTTGGAATCAGAAAAATCTTGGCCTTCCCAATGGAAGTGTTCCCTCAAGGTATGCAAGGTTTCCCCAAAAGAAAAATCCTCTGGGGGAGATACAGAAGGAATGGACTGCTCTGCATCAGAATCTTCAAAAGGGGAGTACGAGTGTTCCTCTTCATCAGAATGTTCTGAAATAATGGAGCCCTGGTCAGAAGAGGGAAAATCTTCCACCACTCTGAGTCTCTTGTCTGGAGGGGGTTGGGAACCCCTGATAAGAGTAATTAAATCCTCAGCCATTTTTAGCATCTGCTTTTTAGGCATGGGGCCTGGAGATGGGCCCTGAGCACCGGGCCTCTTGGGATGCATGGCTGATTTGGACTTAGTAAAGGCCTTTATGGAAAAGGAAGATGAGGGTCTAAAGACACCATGTGTGGAAGTGGATCTGTCCACATTAGGAGGCTCAACACTCACAGTGGCTTCGGTGGTTGTAGTCTGGGTATGGGCCGAGGCACCTGTGGTCTCGGTTACAGAAGACACCGCCAAAGAAGTGTCGTTGGTAGTCAGGGGCTGCATAGGCGCCTCGCTGAGAACCGGACCACGTGTAGCCGGTTTTGGCGTGGTGTCGGTGGAGACCGCGGACCTCGCGTGTCGGTCTTTGTCCTTGTGTTTTTTGGACAAAACGATAGTCGGAGTCTCCGACGACATTTTATAATCAAAAGCTTTACCAAAAAAGTGCTGGGTGAACTCCGCCCGACGCTTAATAGTGCGTTTATTGAAAGTAGCGCAAAAGCGACAGCCCGAGACGTCGTGGTCTGGGCCTAAACAAGGTATGCAGAGGGAATGGAAATCCTTATGCGGTATTTGCTTCCCACAAGAAATACAATTGTTAACTTTGTCTGACATCGGTCTGAGGCAAGAAAAGTTTCCCCAACGGGGTACTTAGCTTTAAAGATGACTTTGGTTTCCAAATTTTCGTAATTTCAGGAGCTGGTCGACCGGCACTTGCGAACTGCTTCTGCTTCGGGCACCGCGCGGCAAAAAAGACTGAAGAAAATGGCGTCGGCTGTGTCTTGTATACCCCTGTCGCACTGACGTCAGTAAAGAAAGCGACAACAACCGACGCCGGACCTAGACTTTGGAATTCGGCCGACCGAGGACCCGCCTGACGGCAGAGAACCCATCTGTGATTACTGCAGCTGTATGCACGATGAACATCAGTAAAGTCTAGAAAGTGACACTACAGTGACAGCTGACAGGTTAAGTGTCAACAGAAACAGAGGATGTGTTTATTTATTTGCATTGCATTTGTCAGCCAGGGAAGAGTAATTATCCATATGGCTCTTCCTCAGACTAGGCTCAGGGTCGCTGTCTGATTAAGTTACTTGCTCAGAGTTACACAGTAGGCAAATGGAACAGAAACCATAGATCAAGGAAGCAGCTCTTTAACAACTCTTATCCTTCATCCTCTGTACTAAACGACAGATATCAGAATTAACTTTTTATGTAATAGCTTGTAAACTATTAAAGAAAATACTGTACTAGAAGTCAATTTCCTTGAAATGTACTTAGATTTATATATACCCATCAGAGAGATTCCATGTAGTTCTAGAGAAAGTACAGTTGTGTACACCTACCATAAATGTAGATGTTAGAGTGTCTTCACTGTTGCAGTCATGACTGTAGGGTTCTCCCCTGCCGGCTGGCAGCCCTCGGTCGGCCAGAATCCCAAAGTCTGGGTCCGGCGTCGGCTGTTCAACCATGCTCCCTGACGTCAGAGCGCCAGGAGTATAAAGCTGACAGCCGACGCCATCTTCTCCAGTTTTTCTTGCCCCAGATGTCAGGAGTCCCAAAATGAAAAAGGTCCCATAACCTTTGCAAATACACCTCAGAAGAATGGAAAACAAAGGTAAAAATAAGAGGGGACAGGAGGGAGGGAAACCCAGACTGCAACAGTGAAGACACTCGAACATCTACATTTTTACTGGCTTTACCAGAAAGGCTCATCCAGACTCTGCTACACTTTGCTGTGAAGGAAAGGTTAGTTTGCTGTTATTTTTTGTATTTCTGTATTGCCTTTCTATATTTTGAATACTGTAGTTTGTTTTCTTTATCTTGTGTTTTGCTTGCATTCTGTTCTAACAGCATATTAAAACTTCAAAAGAGACCACAGCTCTCTCTGTTCTGAGTCAGGCAGAATTTTTCCCTCCCTCCCACACATTTAAGTTGTCTTGTTAAATACCACTGTCTTTCTAGTTGCCCGCCTCTTATGTTAATCTGACCATATATCTCATTTCTCTCTACTTTCACTGGCTTATGTGAGTAATCACAAAACCATCACTTTTGAAATCCCACCCCTTCAATTATTTAAATTTATTGGCCATCCTACAGTATTTCATAGCACCAAAATACAAAAGTAACCACCCCTTTCAGTCCATCTTACTGTTTTAAAAATAGTAACTCTCCACTAAACCTTAACTTTTTAAACAGGTAAAACTCAAGTTACCTACTTTCATATCTAACTTCTCTAGTGCACACTGCAGAGTGCATTCTTTTCAATCTTACCTTTAAGCATCCCTGTTACTAGCACTTTCTCTAATACCTAAAAAGATCATCTCTACTTGACTCCAAGTAGACTTTTCTCTATCTGTTAAACCTAGCACTTGCTCCTACAGTACTTATTACCTTGATACGGCACTCTTATAGATAGCACCCCAAAAGGCAAACCCCCATTTCTCGGTCACCCACGTCCCCCGGAATCTCTTTTAAAGTTTTTTTGTCTAGTCCTTCTAGCATGTCGAGGGATCAGTTGCTTGTGTCCTCTCCTGCTCAGCTGGTGAACCTGGGAATATTGAGGCAATGTTACAATTGCCTCATGTACACAGACAACCCTCTCCTCCTCCCACAAAACACAAATACATGTGAGAGATGCAACTATACGGCCAAACTGGAGGCTGAGCTCTCTCAACATAGGACTGGCAAGACCAGTCAGGAGGAGAAGGTTACCACACACACTATAGACCCAGTCTCACATAGTACCATCACAACCTCAAATCATACACATAAACACACAAAGACATACTCGGCTCTGATCAAAAATCTACCAAAACAGCAGAGGCCACCAAAGCAGACACCCAAACAACCACCACCTCAGAACACAACACCTGCAACACATAGACCTCACAGTCAGAGTGTCAAACAGTCACAGCCCTTAAGGCCAAACACAATGCCAGACACACTAGTCATTGGTGACTCCATAGTCAGACACACTGACGTCCGCTCACCAGACTGAGTAAGGAGAAGGTCACAGTAAGCTGCCTGTCGGGCTAGAATCCGCCACATAACGCAAGCACTCAGGTCTCTCAACAGCAGGTACAAATCGACTCAGTCATTGTCCACGCTGGTGTAAACGACCTGAGACGTACCTCCTTGGACTACATGAAAAGAGACATTGAGGAGCTCTCTGATTATGTAGCCCAGGCAGGTATGACCCTGACCTTGAGCAGTATCCTACCTTCACCAAGAATGATGCCACAATACAGAGATAAGATGATCAGCTTTAACAATTGGCTTAAACTCTGGTGTCATTCAAAGGGGATCCAATGTCTGTCTGCCTGGGATGACATGCTGGACAAGCCACGCTGCTTCATGAGGGACGGCTTGCACCTGTCACCCTGGGATTCGGATATTGGCAAAGGCTCTTGCCACCCCATAGTGCCTTTTTAGGCAAGGCTCAAATTCTAAACCTACCACCCTAGAACACAAAAAGGAAAAAACTAAGGGTAATGCTGCTCAATGCCAGAAGTCTAAATCTCAAAATGCACGCACTCGAGGCCCTTCTCAGTATGGAGAACATCGATGTCTGTGCAGTGACAGAAACCTGGTTCAAGGCTCCTGAGAGCACCCCAGCACTATCAGGTTTTACCTCTTATCATGCGTTCGCCCCAAAATCCGGACAATACCAAGAAAGGAGGTGGGGTATCCATATTCATCAAAGACACCCACACCTCAAGACTGGTGGCAACGCACGATGCATCGGAGACCATCCAGGTGCAATTAACCATAGGCAAGACTGCTCTACAAATTGTAGCATGTTACAGGCCACCCTCACAAACTCAGGAACCTCACATGGCCTTCCTGAAAACACTAGAGGGGATAAATGTATCACCAAACACCATCATACTAGGTGACTTCAATTACCCTAATATAGACTGGGAACACTACTCAAGCCCAAACACCCTAGCCCAAAAGTTCCTGGAATTCATAAACTCAAATGCCATGGAACAACTAGTCACCATCCCCACAAGAGAAGAAAACATACTTGATCTCATCATCACGAACATGGGAGCACAATGTTCAACACCGAAGTATACCCCTCACTGGTGAGATCAGATCACAAACTAATCTCGCTGGAGGTCCTCATGCCACCCCACCTGAAATAAAAAAGACCACAGTAAAGGACTTCTCGAAAGCCGACTTCACACTTCTAAAGAGTAGTGTGGTGTCCTTCAAGGCCCCCGAGCCGGCAGAAAACAGTACTCAAGCCGCTGAATCACTTACAAATGCCTTCTACCAGCACCTGCAGGACTGCATGGATAAGGCAATCCCAAGCAAAACAAAGACTCTTTGTACCAAAGGCAAGCGTCCAGTCTGGTGGACCCCAGCCATAAACAAACTCTACAACAAAAGGAGGAAGCTACTACAAGATAGAGCAAAATCCTTAAAAGGTAAGACACCCTTGATCACTATAAGTAAAAACTAAGAGCTCTCATAAAATCATCCAAAGCAAATTTTGAGAGAAAAATAGCTAAAGACTCAAAAGACAATCATAAGGCCTTCTTTAGCTATGTTAGAAACCTGGGAGGAAACTCCCAGATATGCTCAGAACTAGTTCAAAATGATGTGAAGATTACTGATCCTACAGACATTGCCAACATACTGGCTGACAGGTTCAGTGCAAACTTCTCCCCTCCCCCAAAAGGAGAGATATCTATACCAAGCGATTGCAGCCCCCAAACATCTCCAACGCCCAAGTGAGAACTGCTCTCTCCAAAGCAAAAACACAGCATCCATGGGACCTGATGGTGTCCCCGGCTGTGTGCTCCATGAACTCAACGAGGAATTAAACCCACAGCTAGGACAGCTGTTTAATCATAGTCTTACCTCTGGATACGCACTCCAGGAGTGGCGCACTGCAACTGTGGTCCCACTTCACAAAGGCGGTGCCTCCACCGACCCTGGAAATTACCGCCCATTAGCTTGACAAGCCTTATCTGCAAAGCCATGGAGAGGATCATAATGGACCTCATAAATAAAGACATAGGGAATTTGCAGACTTTGGATCCATCCCAGTTTGGCTTTGTCAAAGGCAGATCATGCCTTCTAAACTTGGTTGACTTTTTGAAACAGTCACCAAAGCCATTGATGAGGAAAGGCAGTCCATACAGCCTACCTCGATCTGGCGAAGGCCTTCGATACAATACCCCACTCGGGTATCATTGAAAAACTCATCAGCTTAAATGTTAACCCATACATCACAAGATGGGTTGCAAACTGGCTGAGTGACAGAACCCACAGGGTCAGAGTTGCTGGCGCCATGTCAGACTCAAAGCCTGTCACAAGTGGTGTACCACAGGGCTCAGTCCTGGGCCCACTCTTGTTTGGCATCTACTTTTCCAAGTACAAGCAAACACAGGAGGGTTATGGCTGACAAAGTTTGCAGATGACTGCAAACTGGGCCATAGTAGAAAACACATCTGACACAGATATCCTTCAGAAGGGTCTCACAGAAGCGGATAACTGGTGCCAGAGCCATGGCCTAAAGTTAAATGCCAAAAATGCATAGTCATACCCTTCGAAAAACAAGGTTACCCCTAGCTACCAAATAGGTGGCAATCCACTGAGCACAGAAGAAGTTATCAGGGACCTGGGGACCCAGGTTGATAGTAGTCTGTCATTCGATACCCATGTAGCTAAAGTAGTTAGGAAGACCTTCTACATTGCCCACCTTATCATGAAGGGATTCTCATCTAGATCAAGGGAGGTCATAGTCTCCTATACTCATCACTCATCAGACCAATGATTGAGTACAATGCCCCATTCGAATGTATCTGACCCGACACTTGCAGCAGCTGGAGAGGCCACAAAGTTCCTCACCAAAAGGATAAAGGGTCTCAAACATCTGCCCTATGCTGCCCGACTGAAAGAACTCCAGCTCTATTCAGTCGCCAGCTGCTCAGAGGTGACCTTTGCCTAACATACAAGGCCATGTCAAACCCAGATTTGATGAATATGCTTCACCTCAAAAATCTAGATCTGTCAGAGTCACAAGGGCGGAGACTTAAACCTCGACACGGCTATTAATAGGACGTGCTGGAGGGATAGATTCATCACCCAAAGACTCCCTATGCTGTGGAATAAAATCCCGGTATATGTGAGGCAGAGCACCTCGCTGGCCTTGTTCAAGAGAAATCTTGACCAATGGATGGGAGATCGCAGATATACCCCAGGGATTACCTCAGTGTCACTGCTCAACAGAAGCACAGCAAAATAATGGGTATAGTTCCCCATACTAAAGGGGTGGCGTAAGCCACAAAACTATGGGCTAGGCTTGTAAATGCCCTCGGGCAGATAGCCTAGTATGAACCTATGAACCTATTTATGGTAGGTGTACACAACTGTACTATGTTCATCGTGTTTCACTGTTGCAGTCATGACTGTAGGGTAGAATCCCAAAGCTGAAAGAAAGGGAGGTGGTCATAAGGAAGAAGGGGCGGCTAAAAGGCCCTGCAAGACTGCAGAGGCAAAGCCTGCCCTAGACTTAGAGTAGAGAGGTAAATTGTAGTGCTTAGAGAAAAGTATGCACTGAACTCCAAGTTGCAGCTTCTAAAATGTCCTTGGTAGGGACTCCCCTGAGGAAGGCCGCAGAAGTGGCAGCAGCTCTGGTGGAATGAGTCCGTATGCTCCCTGGGATTTGCTTTCCATGGTGTGAATAACAAAATCTGATTCCATGAGCAATCCATTTAGAAATGGTTTGTTTAGAAATGGCTTTACCTTGGGAACTTGAAGCATAAGAAACAAACAATTGTTCTGATTTTCTGATGTCCTTGGTTCTGTTCAGGTAAAAACAAAGCTGTCTATGTACATCCAAGGAATGTAAGATCCTTTCCCCTTTATTTTGAGGAGTGGGGAAAAAGGTTGGCAAGTGGATAGTTTGATTTAAAGCCACTTTGGAAACCACCTTAGGCATGAAGGTCGGATTAGTCCTCAAAGATACCCTGTCTTGATGAAAAATAATATAAGGTTCCACCGCCATAAGAGCTTGTAACTCTGAAACTCTCCTGGCAGAGGTTAGTGCCAACAGGATAGCTGTCTTCCAAGATAAAAACTTGATGTCAGAAGAAGCGGCAGGCTCAAAAGGAGGCAAAGTTAGTTTTTCCAAAACAAAATTGAGATCCCAAGCAGGAATAGGAGGAGATCTAGGAGATCTTAAGTTCTTAGCTCCTCTGAGGAACTGTCTCATGAGCTGGTGGGAAAAGATGGGAGGGTCTGTATTATAATGAGCAGAAATAGCAGAGGCATGGATCTTAATGGAAGAGAAAGAGAGACCCTTATGTAAGAGATCTGTCAAGTAAAGCAAAATTAAAGTAATGTTAGGAAGAAGAGGATCAGAATCCTGAGCCTGCATCCAGGAACAAAATCTTTTCCATTTTCCTGCATAAGATTTTCTAGTGCTAGGACGTCTGGCTTCTAAAATGACATCCATAACCTGCTTGGGTAGGAAAGAAGAAATCAAAGGCCCTGGATTAACCAGGCCGCCAGGCTGAGAGTTCTGACATGAGAGTGTAGAACCTGACCCTGATGTTGGGACAGAAGGTTCGGAGACTGAGGTAAAATCCAAGGGGGCTCCAGGCATAGGTTTTTTAGAGTTGGATACCAAAACTGCTGAGGCCAATTCGGAGCCAACAAGATTATCATCTTGGGTTTGTCCTGTTTTATCTTCAATAAAACCCGTGGAAGAAGAGGTGGAGGCGGAATGGCATATCCCGAGAGGTTCCTCCAACTGAATGACAGGGCATCCACTTTCCAAGCTTCTCTATGGAAAGTCCTGGTGCAAAAATTCTGTAGCTGATGATTTAGATGGGATGCAAAGAGATCTATGTGAGGACATCCCCATACTGCTGTTATCATCCTGAATATTTTGGTGTCCAGCATCCACTCGTGTGGATCCGAAAGGTTTCTGCTCAAACTGTCTGCCAGTAAGTTGTGTTTCCCTGGTAGAAACTGAGCTTGAAGATCCAGATTGCATGCTAGAGCTGTGTTCCATAAATCCATGGCTAGTCTGCAAAGGGGGTAGGAATGAGATCCCCCTTGCTTGTTTATGTACCACATAACTGTGGTGTTGTCTGTCCGTATTAGTAGTTGTCCTGGTTGTATGAGATTCCTGAAGGCCAGTAGAGCTTTCTGAACGGCTAACATTTCCTTTAAGTTGATATGCAGGTGCTTCTGATCCTTTGTCCAAAGGCCCTGCAGACAATTGCCCTGAAAATGGGCTCCCCAAGCATAATCCGAGGCGTCCGTGGTTAGAATCTGAGAGGCAGGAGGTAGACGGAAGGGCTTCCCTTTGTTTAGAGCACAAGCCCTGGACCACCAAAGAAATTCCTTTTGAAGGCAAGGAAGGACGGGAATCAGTATGTCCAAACTGTGGCAATGCTGAGACCATACACTTTTTAGGTACCACTGTATTTTCCTCATGTGTAGTCTTGCATATGGTACGAGAAGGATGCAGGAGGCCATGTAACCCAAAGCCTGCAGGAATTTCCTTGCAGATAGATGGGTTAGAGTTGCCAAGGCTTTGAAAGTTGATGCCAGCTGTAATTGTTTTTCGGATGTCAGAAATGCCATCTGGGTTGTAGTGTTTAGAAGAGCACATAGAAAAGTTATCTGTTGTGATGGTGTCAAATTTGACTTTTTTATGTTTGCAGAGAATCCCAGGAATTTGAGGAGGTTTTGTACAAAATCTAGATGCTGGAGTAAGACATCCTTGCTGTCTGCCTGAATTAGACAATCATCCAGATAAGGGTAAATTTGAATTCCCTTGAGTCTGCAGTAAGCTACTACTGGAGCCAGGCATTTGGTGAAGACCCTGGGCGCAGTAGACAATCCAAAGGGCAGCGCAGAGAATTGAAAGTGCCTCGATCCGGCCTTGAACCTGAGGTATATTCTGCGATCCTGCCTGATGGGAATGTGTAAATATGCCTCCTCTACATCCAAAGTCACCATCCATGCATCTTTGGACAGCATTGGAAGTAACTGCTGTAGAGTAAGCATCTTGAATTTTGGAATCTCTAGAAAGGTATTCAAGACCGACAGATCCAGAATGGGTCTCCATGAATTTTGCTTCCTTGGGACTAGAAAGGGCCTTGAGTAAAACCCTTTTCCCATCTCTGAAAGAGGAACCAGTTCTATGGCATTCATAGCCAAAAGAGCTTCCACCTGGTTTAAGGCCTCCATCCATTTATGTTTTGGAAGGTCTGGCCATCCGCTTGGCCTTAGCAAGGTATGAAAATGGAATTTGTAACCTCTTAAAATCACATCCAAAACCCATTTGTCCTGGGTTATTTGAGTCCAATTTTGATAAAAAAGAGAGAGTTTTCCTCCGAGAGCGGCTTCCAGGCAAGACGTTCCTGCAGCCCAACAGAGGGAGTCATTGAGTTTGTTTCCTTTGAGACTGTGGCCTATCCTCTCCTCCCCTTGGGGTAGAAGCTGTCCACTGTCTTGGTCTATAAGCAGCTTGTGTTTGAGGCCTCCCTCTGGAGCATCTATATCTACCCCTCTGAGGCTTGTCTGAAGAGGGAAAAGACCAGTTTTTTGATGGCCAATTCCTGCTAAATCTAGGAGGCTGTACTTGTAAGAAATCTTTAACTGTTTACATGGATTTTGCCTTATCCTCCATCTTTTTAATCACCTCTTCAGCTTTAGATCCAAACAAAACATTATGCTGAACGGGAGCATCCAATAATTTAGCCTTTACTTGTTCAGGTAAATTTTGTTCCTTTAGCCATGCATGTCTTCTAATGACTGTGCCAGAGGCCACAGCCCTACAAGAAGCCTCCAAGGCATCAAATCCGCAGTGTAAAACATGCTTCCCAACCTGTTCAGTGGCATGCAGTAAGTCATGTAATTCCTTATCATCTGCACAGGCAGAAATGGAAGTAAATTTTTGTTTTAAGAAAGACAAGAGAAATTGCTGATATTTAAGCATATGAAACTGACAGTTTAAAGCCCTAATGGACAAAGTAGCAGAAGTGTACACCTTTTTTCCCCATCTTTCCAAGGCTCGAGAATCCTTTTCAGTGGGAATGGGATTTTTAGCAGTAGCGGCCTTAACACCCGTAGGACCCAGAGAAATGGTTTCAGGGTCAGCAGTAGGATTCTCGAATAAAAACTGATGGGAATCAGGAACCCTGTAGTATCTATCAGGCTTAACAGGAGCAGGAGGAAAAGAATCAGGGGTTAAGTTAGCCTCCGAAAAGGTATCATCCACAATATCCAAAACAGGAGGAATAGCCAGGGGTCTATGTTGCGGAAGAAGAAGAAAATCCCTCAGTCTTTTCTTGGATTCTGAATACTCCTGTCTCTCCCAGTGGAAATGTTCCCTCATTTCATGCAGAGTTTCCCCAAAAGAAAAATCCTCAGGAGGAGAAGCTGAAGGAATGGATTCTTCCGCATCAGAATCCTCATAAGGAGGGAAAGAATATTCCTGATCAGAAGAAGAAATTGAGGAAACAGAAGCCTGATCAGAGGAATCATAATAAACATCCTGCCTTGGCCTTTTGTCTGGAGGGGGATGAGAACCCCTAATCATTGTAAGTAAATCCTCCGCCATCTTGAGTAACTGTTTCTGTGAATTGGGAGCTGGTTCAGAAGAGGCCTGAGTTGAAGACTTTGATTTAGAAGGAGTCTTTGTCTTTGGCTTTGCCTTTACTTGAAGCTGAGTAGGCCTGAAAACTCCTTCGGAAGCCGGTACCTGCACAGCGGCTCCGGACCCATCCGAAGGAGCATTGTCCGAAGGTCCTGCAACAGAGATATTTAAAGGCCTGGTTGGCTCCTCATGAGAGTCCGTTTTGGCCGTCTGTTCTGAAATGGCCGATGACAGGGGCTGCAAAAGCGCCTCACTGATGACGGCCGAACCTGAAGCTGGCTCCACATGTGCGCTATCATCAGATTTGGACCTCGGAGGCCTGTCTTTATCCTTGCGACGCTTGTGAACTCCGGTAGATGGAACCGTATCCGATGACATTTTGTAGTTAAAGCACCTACCGAAGTAATGAAAAGCAAAATCGTACCTTCGCTTAATTGTACGTTGATTGAATCTAGCACAAAACCGACAACTAGCTACGTCGTGGTCAGGGCCTAAGCAAGGAATACAGTAAGAATGAAAATCCTTGTGAAGTGTTTGCTTCCCACATGAAATACAATTATTAACTTTTTCTGACATCGGAGTGGAGCAAGAAAAAAGTTTCCCCAACGGGGTACTTAGCTTTGAGTGGAGAAGAAAGTCTTCGGACAGAAGTATTTAGAAATATTAGTCAGGAGTCAACCGACCGGCACTTGCGAACTGCTATCACCGCACGGCAAGAAAGACTGGAGAAGATGGCGTCGGCTGTCAGCTTTATACTCCTGGCGCTCTGACGTCAGGGAGCATGGTTGAACAGCTGACACCGGACCCAGACTTTGGGATTCTGGCCGACCGAGGGCTGCCTGCCAGCAGGGGAGAACCCTACAGTCATGACTGCAACAGTGAAACACGATGAACATCAACTTGTTAGTCAACAAATGGATGTAATACTCAAAGCAATATAAAACATCCATCCTGGACATAATCCTGTACATTCCAGATGAGTCCAAAAGAACTGATGCCCAGAGAAGTAGCAGAAGGTGGATTAAGGGCAGATGGTGAGAAAGAAGTTCCAGTAACAGAGGGCCATGAAGGTTACTCTTACGCCTCTATTCAGTTTAGTTACTGGAGTGATACTTAGTGTGATGTGAAACATCTGCTAAGCTGAGTTTCAGGACATGAAGATCTCAGGATTTACACAATGTAATGAAGACTTGTTACCAGATGAAAGTGATGAGGATCTGTTACTGAGCAACAAAGAAGGCTAATGCCAAAGACAGAGTTTAAGAAGGCCTGGTTTAATGACACGTTCAACATAGAGATTGCAGTTCTAATGAACTCCCCATGTTCACTGTGCAAAGTACACAATATGTGGTAAACATTTTGTGTACGTCATCAGCAGAAGTTCATAACCACTGAATCCAACTGCATGCAACTGCAATGGAGTGATAAGCCATTTACAGAAAACGTTTGGAGTGCATACCAAGAACTGGGATGGCATGCTTCAACTGTGACAGCAATGTGGAGTGAATGTGTATAGGAGGAGGTAATTTCTAGGATTTGTTTTTTTTTCTATTGCTTGAAGGGAGGTAGAGATTCTGTCAAAAGTACAGTTTTGTACCTACCATAAATGTAGATGTTCGAGTGCTAATACAGCTGCAGTAATCACAGATGGGTTTTCTGCCGTCAGGCGGTCCCTCGGTCGGCCGAATTCCAAAGTCTTGGTCCTGCGTCGGTTGTTGTCGCTCTCTCTCCTGACGTCAGCGAGGCCAGAGTATATAAGACACAGCCGACGCCATGTTCTTCAGTCTTTCTTGCCCCAGATGTCAGGTGCCCCCAGAAGGAAGGCAATACATAAATAATGTTTCTATGTATATACAAACAATGCAATATAATCCAAAATCAGTAGTTGCAAGCAAATAAACCATAGAAGGATAACCCAGTCAGGTAGTATGAAGAGGGTGTTCGGCCCCATGCCTTTACCTAGTGGGGAAGGAGAGAGGGA
This sequence comes from Protopterus annectens, assembly GCF_019279795.1. Lineage (NCBI taxonomy): Eukaryota > Metazoa > Chordata > Ceratodontiformes > Protopteridae > Protopterus > Protopterus annectens. The sequence continues at coordinate 1,336,120,385 of NC_056747.1, forward strand.
AACCTGTACTGCAGCTGTATTAGCACTCGAACATCTACATTTATGGTAGGTACAAAACTGTACTATGTTCATTGTGCATACAGCTGCAGTAATCACAGATGGGTAGAGTCCCAAAGCTACGCACAGGGTGGTAGGTACTAGGAGGAACTGGGCTGAGCCAGAATGCCCTGCAACACAGCAGTGGCAAAGCCTGCTCTAGTTCTGGAATATAAAGGCAGGTGGTAGTGTTTTGTGAAGGTATGTACAGAACTCCAAGTGGCTGCTTCCAAAATTTCTTTGGTAGGAACTCCTCTGAGGAAGGCTGTAGAGGTAGCTGTGGCCCTGGTGGAGTGTGATCTGATACCTGTAGGAACAGATTTCCCAGGATAGGAATAACAAAACCATATGCAGTGGCCTATCCACTTTGAAATAGTCTGTTTGGTAACTGGCTTCCCTTGAGCCCCTACAGCATAGGACACAAAGAGTTGTTCTGATTTCCTGAAGGACTTTGTTCTGTCCAAATAATAACGTAGCTGCCTATGGATGTCTAAAGAGTGTAGCAGCCTTTCCCCTTTATTTTGAGGGTTGGGGTAAAAGGTAGGTAGGTGTATGGCTTGATTTAAAGCTACCCTGGATACCACTTTAAGCATAAATGACGGGTTGGTACGAAGGGAAACCCTGTCCTGATGGAAAATGAGAAAGGGCTGCACTGCCATGATGGCCTGTAGTTCCGAAACCCTACGAGCTGACGTGATAGCCCGAAGGAAGGCTGTTTTCCAGGACAAATATTGCAAATCTGTTGAAGCAGCTGGTTCAAAAGGGGGCAATGTCAATTTTTCTAGTATGTAGTTAAGATCCCAGGCTGGTATTGGTTGTTTCCTTGGTGGTCTTATATTCTTAGCCCCTCTGAGGAACTGTCGTAAGAGTGGGTGAGAAAATAAAGGAGGATGCGTGTTGAATTCTGCAGAAATGGCTGAGGCATGGATTTTTATGGAAGAAAATGATAGTCCACTGTTCAGCAGCTCTGTTAGGTACTGTAATACCTGAGGCAAGTTCAGTTTTCTAGGGTCCTGGCCTTTTTTCTCATTCCAAGAGCAAAACCGCTTCCATTTTGCAGAGTAAGCTTTTCTAGTAGATGGCCTTCTGGCCTCCAAAATGACATCCTGCACCTCCTTGGAGAGTAGGGTCTGTTGTGGTGTTAAGGAATTTTCCATGCAGCGAGATTGAGTGTTTTCAGCTGACTGTGAAGAGTTTTGTAGCTGTGCTGAGTCAGCAGAAAAGGCATTAGAGGCAGGGACCAAGGAGGAGTATGTGTTAGGCTCCTCAGGAGTGGGTACCAGTGTTACCATGGCCAATCTGGAGCAATCAGTATCATCTTTGGTCTGTCTGCTCTTGCTTTCAAAAGCACCTTGGGCAGAAGAGGCAGAGGTGGGAATGCGTAAACTGTCCATGTTGTCTAACTGAATGAAAGGGCGTCCACTCTCCAGGCCTTTGGATGGAAAGTCCTTGAACAATACTTTTCCAATTGATGATTCCTGTGGGAGGCAAAAAGATCTATGTCTGGCCTCCCCCATGCTTGGATTATTTCTGTAAACACCTGAGGATGTAATTTCCATTCGTGTGGATCTGTCATATTTCTGCTTAGATTGTCTGCCAGTGTGTTTTCCAATCCTGGCAAGTACTGTGCTTGAAGTTCGATTTGTCTTTCCAGAGCCAAGTTCCAAAGAGTCATGGCTAGTCTGCACAAGGGGTATGAATGTGTTCCTCCTTGTTTGTTTATGTACCACATTACTGTGGTGTTGTCTGTTCTTATCAGTAATTGTCCTGGATGTAGGAAGTCCTTGAAAGCTGTAATTGCATTTATTACTGCTAACATTTCTTTTTGATTGATGTGAAGGTGCTTTTCCTTTTGGGACCATTCGCCCTGAATGCACCTGTCCGTCATGTGCGCCCCCCAGGCGTAATCTGAGGCGTCTGTTGTGATGACTTGCTTTGCTTGAGGCTTGCAGAATGGGAGGCCTGTGTTTGCTTGACATGCTTGGGCCCACCATAGAAATTCCTTTTGCAAACATGGAATTATTGGTATTATTATTTCCAAACTGTGGCTGTGTTGAGACCATAGGTTTTTTAGGTACCATTGAAGTTCCCTCATATGCAGCTTTGCACATGTGATTAAAAGAATGCAAGATGCCATGAAGCCCAGAGCCTGCAGGATTTTCCTTGCAGTAAGCCTGGTACATTTTGCTAGTATTTTGAAGTACTGAGTTAGTTGCCCTTGCTTTTCTGGCGTAAGATAGGCCATTTGGGTGTTTGTGTCCAAGTTGGCACCCAGGAAAGTTATTTTCTGAGATGGAGTTAGCCTGGATTTCTCTTTGTTGATGGTGTATCCCAGAGAATGCAGTAACCGTGTTACATATGCCAGATGTTCCAGAAGTATGTGTTTGCTGTCCGCTTGGATCAGGCAGTCATTCAAATAAGGGTAAATTTGTATCCCTTGAAGTCTGCAGTAGGCAATCACTGATGCCAGGCACTTTGTGAATACTCTGGGCGCAGTAGATAAGCCAAAGGGCAATGCAGAGAATTGATAGTGGATTGAACCTGCAGGAAATCTGAGGTATCTTCTGCAGCTTTGTCTGATTGGGACATGCAGGTATGCCTCCTTGAGGTCCAATGTTACCAGCCAAAACTCCTTGCCCAGCATGGGAAGAAGCTGCTGTAATGTGAGCATCTTGAATTTTGGTATGAGTAAAAATGTGTTTAGGATGGATAAGTCCAAAATGGGTCTCCAGTCGGTTCCTTTCCTTGGTACCAGAAAAAGTCTTGAATAAAAACCTTGACCTTGTTCGTGAGTAGGTACCTCTTGAATAGCTCTCATTCTTATGAGCTTTGAAATTTGTAGTTGTGCCTCTGCCCTTTGATTGTGTGGCAGGTTTGGCATGCCTCTCATGTTTGGAAGAGTGTGGAATTGAAATTTGTAGCCTCTGTTTATAATGTCCAGGATCCATTTGTCTGTTGTGACAATATGCCAATTTCTTGCAAATAATGCTAGCTTTCCTCCCAAAGGTGCTGCCAGGTGAGACATGCTTGGCATGGAAATGAGGAAGTCATTGGGTTTGTTTCCTGTATTGTTGTGCACTGTCTTCGCCACCTCTTGGTGCTGGAGTTTGCCATTGTCGGCCTCTATATGATCCTTGTGATTGTCCTCTGCCCCTTGTGCGTCTGTATCTACCTCTTTGGGGCTTGTCAGTGGCTGGAAAGGACCAGTTTTTTGAAGGCCAATTTCTGCTAAAACGTGGTGGCTGGACCTGTAAAAAAGCTTTGACAGTTTGCATAGATTTGGCTTTTTCTTCCATTTTCCGTAATATCTCCTCAGCATTAGTACCAAACAGCACATCCTTTTGTAAAGGAGCATCTAGAAGCTTAGCTTTCACATGATCAGGCAAGTTTTGTTCCCTAAGCCAGGCATGTCTGCGAATGACTGATCCTGTAGCAGCCGCTCTACTTGAGGCCTCTAGGGCATCATAACCACATTGTAAGGTGTGTTTACCCACTTGCTCTGCACTATGCATCATATCCTGTAACTCCTTCAAATCTGGTTGTTCGGGTTGAGACATTTTATTCCTTAATTGTGATAACAGGAACTGTTGATATTTAAGCATATGAAACTGACAATTTAAGGCCCTCATGGCTAAGGTGGCCGAGGTATATACCTATTTTCCCCACCTTTCTAAAGATCTTGACTCTCTTTCTGCAGGAAGTGGATTCTTGGCAGTGGAGGCCTTCAATCCCTTGGGGCCATGAGAAATGGTTTCAGGATCAGCATTATGGCTTTTGAAGAGAAATTGGTGAGAGTTAGGCACTCTATAGTATCTATCAGGTTTGACTGGTGCAGGAGGCAGAGAATCCGGGTTAAGGCAAGCCTCCGAATAAACATCATCAAGTATGTCCAAAACAGGAGGTATGGCCAGAGGTCTGTGTTGAGGTAACAAAAGAAATTCCCTAAGTCTTTTCTTGGAATCTGAAAAGTCTTGGCCTTCCCAATGGAAGTGTTCCCTCAAAGTGTGCAAGGTTTCCCCAAAGGAAAAATCCTCAGGAGGAGATACAGAAGGAATGGACTGCTCTGCATCCGAATATTCAAAAGGGGAGTAAGAGTGTTCCTCTACATCAGAATGTTCTGATAAAATGGATCCCTGATCAGAAGAGGGAGAGTCTTCCTCCACTCTGGGTCTCTTGTCTGGAGGGGGTTGCGAACCCCTGTTAAGATTAATTAAATCCTCAGCCATTTTAAGCATCTGTTTTTTAGGCATGGGGCCTGGAGATGGGCCCTGTGGAACAGGCCTCTTGGGATGCCTGGCTGCTTTGGATTTAGTAAAGGCCTTAATAGAAAAAGAAGATGAGGGTCTAAAGACACCATGGGTGGAAGTGGACCTATCCACATTAGTAGGCTCAACATTAGCAAAGGCTTCGGTGGTTGTAGTCTGGGAAAGGGCCGAGGTACCAGCGGTCTCGGGTACAGAGGACACCGCCAAAGGAGTGTCGTCGGTAGTCAGGGACTGCAAAGGCGTCTCGCTGAGAACCGGACCACGTGTAGCCTGTTTTGGCGTGGTGTCGGCGGGGACCGCGGGCCTCACGTGTCGGTCTTTGTCCTTGCGTTTTTTGGACAAAACGGTAGTCGGAGTATCCGACGACATTTTATAATCAAAAGGCTTTTCCAAAATAATGTTGGGCGAACTCCGCCCGACGCTTAATAGTGCGTTTATTGAAAGTAGCGCTAAAGCGACAGCCCGAGACGTCGTGGTCTGGGCCTAAACAAGGTATGCAGAGGGAATGGAAATCCTTATGCGGTATTTGCTTCCCACAAGAAATACAATTATTAACTTTTTCTGACATCGGTCTGAGGCAAGAAAAGTTTCCCCAACGGGGTACTTAGCTTTAATGAAGACTTCGGTTTCCAATATTTTCGTAATTCAGGAGCTGGCCGACCGGCACTTGCGAACTGCTTCTGCTTCGGGCACCACGCGGCAAAAAAGACTGAAGAACATGGCGTCGGCTGTGTCTTATATACTCTGGCCTCACTGACGTCAGGAGAGAGAGCGACAACAACCGACGCAGGACCAAGACTTTGGAATTCGGCCGACCGAGGGACCGCCTGACGGCAGACAACCCATCTGTGATTACTGCAGCTGTATGCACGATGAACATCAGGGATTTGCACAATTTTTTTAAATCCTCCCCCCAAACACACACTTTTTCTGATCGCAGATGACACAAGTGAGACTGCCTTACAAATGATTAATGGGGAATGAAAACCCATACAAGTGACACATTTACAAGATGCAGAAACTCAAATTCATAGGGAATGTCTAAGCTAGCACAAAACCCAGATGATGTTATTTTTGTGGGCCAACCTACATAGACTCTTCAAAACAAAGAACATCTGTGACTTCCCACAAGCATACATGTTTAAGTTCAGGGATCACAGCTGCACTGCTATTCAAGAAGAATAGAAACTAACCACAGGTGTAGGTCCGCACATTCAGCCAGACTCTCAAAGCTTTGAATATCCTAAGGAGAATGGTTTCCCCCTCATACCTAAATCATCGAGAATAATAAGAGTAACTTTGATATGTGTCCATTAACGGGGTCAGTCGGATCAGCCTTGGCACAAAAGTAATCCCCTCATCTGCAGGTCTCAGATTTTTTTTCTTTGTAGAGGTCAAGGAAATACAAATAGGGTCCCCTCTAGAATAATAGTGTCAGACCATTTTTTTCAGGTAAAATGGGAGGGAGTCTGTACTGCAAGAGTGACCTCTACCATGAACAATGAATAGCCACAGACGCTGGTGTTCTGCGATCACTGCTGCAGCACGATTAATAAAGCACAGGAACATCTCTAATGTAGCATTTTGCCCTAACATCAGTCCTAGGGTGGGGAACATCCACAGTGATGACTGCCCTGCTCTTGGAGAATGCATTCCACTCACAGTATATGGAAAATGTGTGGATGGAGGTCCAGGTAGCAGGTTTAATAAATGCCCTGAGCAGAAACATTCCTGAAAATTGCAGATGAGGCTGTTGCTCTAGTGGAATGAGCCATGTAATGCTTCAGAAATTTGCTATTATCATCCTAACTAAACAAATGCACTTGGTTATCCAATTAAATAATGTCTCTTAGATATGGCCATTCCTACTTTGTCATGTCTGAAAGAAAAACAACTCATCAGACTTCCTCCATTATTTTGTCCTGGCATGTAACAGAATCATAGAAGGTTCTAGGCTAATGGCCCTGCGGCCGTTACAAGCCTAGCCAAGAGTTTATCCCAAAAAAAAACCTCAGTCAGCACCGGCTGCCCCTGTCAATGAGTGACACAGGTGGAACCCCTGGGACAAATTTGTGGTTTCCCATCCACTCATCAAGGTTGCACTTGTAGAGGGTCAGCAAGGTACTCTGACATGTATGAGAAGTCTATTCCAGAGACGAGGCAGTCTCTGGGAGACAAGGTTGATGTTGCATATTAGATTCAAGCCTTTCGAGTGGGTAATGCGTGAGGAGCTAGACTTATGGATATGGAGCATCTCCTGTAGGGAATGGTCTAAGATTGCCTTGTAGGAAAGACACAGATCACCCTTGAGCAAGCCGTGCTATACCGAACAGAGTGACAGTGATTTGAGCCTGTCCACATAGGACAGGTGTTTGAGGTCATGGATTCTCTTTGTGAGGTATTTCAGTGGCCATTCCAGTTGGTGCAGATGTTTGGAGAGGTACATACCAAATGGGGCATTGTACTCAATTATTGGTCTAACAAGGGAGGAGTATAAAGAGGTAACAGCCTCCTTTTTTCTGGATGCAATCCCTTTACTTATGAGATGAACCATGTAAAAGCTTTTTTTGACAATGGCCACTACATGATAGTTGAATGTGAGGCTGTTATCAACCTGAGTGCCCAGGTCTCACACCACAGGTTGTGTGCTTAGGGGGTTGCCGTTGATGTGCTAATCAGAAGGGACCATGTTTCTGCCAAATGGTATGAAGATACATTTTTTGGAATTTAGCTTGAGGCCATGCCTTTGGCACCAGTCATTAGTTACTGTGAGACCCTGTTGCAGTATGTTAACATCATTTGGGGAGTCAATGACAGCACCCAACTTACAGTCATCAGCAAACTTGATCAGCCACAGGTCTTTTGTCTTTGCCTAGACCTCTGAGAAGTTGATGCCAAGCAGCAGTGGTCCCAGGACAGATCCCTGGGAACTCCACTAGTGACAGGTCTGCTATTGGAGGAGGAGGCACCTACTTTGACTTTGAGGTTCCTGCCAGTGAGCCAGTTGGCCACCACCTGATGAGATAGGGATTTACGCCAAGTTGTGATAGCTTTTTGATGATGCCTGCGTGGAGGATTGTGTCACAGTCCTTGGACAAGTCATGGTAAGCTATATGCACCGACTTTCCCTCATCCAGGGCCTTGGTGACAGTCTCAAAGAAGTCAACCAGGTTCAACAGGCAAGATCTGCCCTTGACGAATCTGAAATGCATGGGGTCAAATGCTTGGAGATTGCCTACGTTCTTGTTTATGAGATCCATAATACGCTCCATGGCTTTACAGATCAGATTTGTTAAACTAATGGGACGATAGTTTCTAAGGTCAGTAGTGGCACCACCTTTGTGCAAGGGGATGACAATGGTAGTTCTCCACTCTGCTGGAATGAAGCCTGTACTTAAGCTGTGGTTGAATAGGGTGCTCAATGGTGAAGCCAGTTTTTGTGGAGATGGTGCAGAATACAGCCTGGGATACTATCAGGTCTTATGGAAGCTGTGTTCTTTGCCTTGGATACGGCCTTTAGCGCTTGATCTATGGAGATGTGAGGTGCAGGACAAGTATCGGGGATGTCAAAAAGGCCTTTGGGGGATGGGAGGTGATGTTTGCACTGAACCTATCTGCTAGCAGGTTGGCTAAGGCAACAAGATCTGTTTAAGTGATACTGTTAAGTACTAATTTGGAACAAACCTGGGCTTTGCAAACAGGATCAGTTCAAATGATACTGTTAAGTACTAATTCAGAAAAAAACTGGGCTTTGCCATGAAAGTTCCTGACATAACTGAAGAAGGCTTTGTGGTTTCCTTTTGTTTTGGAGGCTAGTTTTGATTCATAATTGGTTTTTCAGGCTTTCACTAGTGATCTTATCTGCTTGCTGAGGCTAAGGAGGGAATTTTTCCAATATGGAATAGGTTCCTTTTTACCCTTGGACAACAGTTTCTTCCTTTTGTTGTAAAGCCTGTTGATAGAGGATGTCCACTGATCAAGTTTGTGTTTCCTTGAGGAGCGGAATCAGTTATAGAGGGTATGGCTGAGTCCATGCAGTTGTACAGGTGCTTGTATACTGCACTGGCATACCTTCAGCACAGTTGTCTGCATCCTCTGAGGGGGGTGGTGGTGTGAAGCTACAGATACCCTCCCTTAGGAGGTTCTAGTCAGCTTTTGAGAAGTTTTTTAGCTTGATTACAGTTGAGTGGGATAGAAACTTTAAAATGGACAATCCAATGATCTAATCTCACCAGGGAAGAACATACTATGTGAGTGTTGCAGCGGTCACCCATGTTGGTGAGAACCAAGTCCAGAATGTTATCTTCCCTTGTGGGGGATGAGGCAAGCTGGTCTAGTGTGTTAGAACTGATGAAGTCAAGGAATCGTTGAACGAGTGCACAGTTCACTCAGTCTATGGTGGGGTAGTTGAAGTCTCTAAGGATCAGGGTGTAAGGGGAATGTAAAACTATGGAGACCATTATCATGGACCTGCTTAACAAAGATGTATGCAATCTCCAAACACTTGACCCCACACAGTTTGGCTTTGTCAAGGGGAGATCCTGCCTACTGAACCTAGTTGACTTCTTTGAGGCAGTTACCAGGGCTGTGGATGAGGGCAAAGCCTACCTCGACCTGGCCAACGCCTTTGATACCATTCCCTACTCGGGTATCATTGATAAACTCACCAGACTAGTCATCAATCCTTATATCACTAGGCGGGTTGCAAATTGGCTCACAGACAGGACACACAGAGTGAAAGTTGTGGATTCCAAGTCAGACTGCTAACCACTAATGAGTAGATCCCACAGGCCTCGGTCTTGGGCCCTCTCCTGTTTGGCATCTACTTTTTAGAAGTCCAGGCCAACACAGAGGGACTCTGGGTGACCAAGTTCACTGATGACTGCAGGTAGGAGTCATTAACTCCCCAAGTGATGCAAACATCCTACAAAAGGGCCTCACTGAGACCAATGACTGGTGTCAGGACCATGACCTTAAGCTTAATGCCAAAAAATGAATCATCATTCCCTTAAGAAAAAACTCAGTTCCCACTAATTACCACATCGATGGGAGCCCACTGAATACTGAAGGGGGCCAAAACAGATCTGGGCACCCAGGTCGACAGCTACCTCACCTTCGACCACCACATTGCCACTGTGGTCAGAAAGTCCTTCTATGTGGCACATCTCATATCCAAAGGTTTCGCATCCGGGAAGAAAGAGGTCATCATCCCTCTCTACTCATCCCACATTAGACCAATCAACGAATATAACGCCCCATTTGGCAAGCACCTGACCAGACACCTGCAACAGCTGGAGAGGCCGCAAAAGTACCTCACAAAAAGGATCATAGGCCTTAAACACATGTCCTACACAGAGAGACTCAAGAAACTCCAGATGTTCTCAGTCTCTTATCTACTTAGAGGTGATCTCTGCTTGACCTATAAAGCCATCTCCAAACCAGCCCTACTTGAAATGCTACACCTAAAGAAATCCCAATCCCAATGTACAAACCTACAAATTTAACACGCACACACTAACAAGTGGTGCTATATTATACGAGGAATATAATTTAATACAATCAGGATGGCGCATCAAAGAACCCATGCTTTTATGCATGATCATAAAAATGTGTGCAAGGAGCCTATTGTTTGAAAACAGCCCAAAGGTAAACAATCCACCAACAGTCAGATGTGGGTTTCAATGCTGTTTCAAAGAATGTTTGTTTCAAGTGCAGAGAAGCTTACAGTTTGTGCCAAGTTTCTTTTCATTGTGAGACTATATTGTTTTGTTTAACAAATGGCTGTCAGTGCTTGTG